>NW_026284343.1:0-47500 GCF_023373465.1 Oncorhynchus keta
CAAGTCAGCCTGTTAGAATCCTGACATTATGTACCATATGGCACCCTATTCCCTATGTAGTACACTACCTTAGACAAGGGCCCTATTCCCTATATAGTGCCCTACTTTAGACCAGAGCCCTATTCCCTATATAGTACACTACTATAGACCAGAGCCCTATTCCCTATAGAGGGAGAGGGACATTCACACAGGAGAGAGAGGGACATTCCATTTACACAGGAGAGGGAGAGAGAGGGACATTCCATTTACACAGGAGAGGGAGAGAGAGGGACATTCCATTTACACAGGAGAGGGAGAGAGAGGACATTCCATTTACACAGTAGAGGGAGAGAGAGGGACATTCCATTGTACACAGGAGAGGGAGAGAGAGGGACATTCCATTTACACAGGAGAGGGAGAGAGGGACATTCCATTTACACAGTAGAGGGAGAGAGAGGGACATTCCATTGTACACAGTAGAGAGAGAGAGAGAGGGACATTCCATTTACACAGTAGAGGGAGAGAGGGACATTCCATTTACACAGTAGAGGGAGAGAGGGACATTCCATTTACACAGGGGAGAGAGAGGGACATTCCATTTACACAGTAGAGGGAGAGAGGGACATTCCATTTACACAGTAGAGGGGAGAGAGGGACATTCCATTGTACACAGGAGAGGGAGAGAGAGGGACATTCCATTTACACAGTAGAGGGAGAGAGAGGGACATTCCATTTACACAGTAGAGGGAGAGAGTGGGACATTCCATTTACACAGTAGAGGGAGAGAGAGGGACATTCCATTTACACAGTAGAGGGAGAGAGAGATTCCATTTACACAGGAGAGGGAGAGAGAGAGGGACATTCCATTTACACAGGAGAGGGAGAGAGAGGGACATTCCATTTACACAGGAGAGGGAGAGAGAGAGGGACATTCCATTTACACAGAGAGGGAGAGAGAGGGACATTCCATTTACACAGTAGAGAGAGAGGGACATTCCATTTACACAGTAGAGAGAGAGGGACATTCCATTTACACAGTAGAGAGAGAGAGGGACATTCCATTTACACAGTAGAGAGAGAGGGACATTCCATTTACACAGGAGAGGGAGAGAGAGGGACATTCCATTTACACAGGAGAGGGAGAGAGAGGGACATTCCATTTACACAGTAGAGGGAGAGAGAGGGACATTCCATTGTACACAGAGAGGGAGAGAGAGGGACATTCCATTTACACAGAGAGGGAGAGAGGGACATTCCATTTACACAGTAGAGGGAGAGAGAGGGACATTCCATTGTACACAGTAGAGAGAGAGAGAGGGACATTCCATTTACACAGTAGAGGGAGAGAGGGACATTCCATTTACACAGTAGAGGGGGAGAGGGACATTCCATTTACACAGGGAGAGAGAGAGGGACATTCCATTTACACAGTAGAGGGAGAGAGAGGGACATTCCATTTACACAGTAGAGGGAGAGAGGGACATTCCATTTACACAGTAGAGGGAGAGAGAGGGACATTCCATTTACACAGTAGAGGGAGAGAGAGGGACATTCCATTGTACACAGGAGAGGGAGAGAGAGGGACATTCCATTTACACAGTAGAGGAGAGAGAGGGACATTCCATTTACACAGTAGAGGGAGAGAGAGGGACATTCCATTTACACAGGAGAGGGAGAGAGAGGGACATTCCATTTACACAGGAGAGGGAGAGAGAGGGACATTCCATTTACACAGGAGAGGGAGAGAGAGAGGGACATTCCATTTACACAGGAGAGAGAGAGGGACATTCCATTTACACAGTAGAGGGAGAGAGAGGGACATTCCATTTACACAGTAGAGGGAGAGAGAGGGACATTCCATTTACACAGTAGAGAGAGAGAGAGAGGGACATTCCATTTACACAGTAGAGAGGGACATTCCATTTACACAGTAGAGAGAGAGGGACATTCCATTTACACAGTAGAGAGAGAGGGACATTCCATTTACACAGTAGAGAGAGAGAGGGACATTCCATTTACACAGTAGAGAGAGAGGGGGACATTCCATTTACACAGTAGAGAGAGAGGGACATTCCATTTACACAGTAGAGAGAGAGGGACATTCCATTTACACAGTAGAGAGAGAGAGGGACATTCCATTTACACAGGAGAGGGAGAGAGAGGGACATTCCATTTACACAGTAGAAAGAGAGAGAGAGGGACATTCCATTTACACAGTAGAGAGAGAGAGAGGGACATTCCATTTACACAGTAGAGAGAGAGAGAGGGACATTCCATTTACACAGTAGAGGGAGAGAGAGGGACATTCCATTTACACAGTAGAGAGAGAGAGGGACATTCCATTTACACAGTAGAGAGAGAGAGGGACATTCAATTTACACAGAGAGGGAGAGAGAGGGACATTCCATTTACACAGTAGAGGGAGAGAGAGGGACATTCCATTGTACACAGTAGAGAGAGAGAGGGACATTCCATTTACACAGTAGAGGGAGAGAGAGGGACATTCCATTTACACAGTAGAGGGAGAGAGAGGGACATTCCATTTACACAGTAGAGGGAGAGAGGGGGACATTCCATTGTACACAGTATGACAACAGAACTACCAACGTGATAACACACCAATGAGATTTATTTCATCATGATTTTACATTCCACAGTTGAACATTTTCCAGGGTTGAGTTTGTCTTTATTTGCTGTGTTTTTTTTAACAGACACATTACTGATGTAAAGGGGTTTTTAACAGACACATTACTGATGTAAAGGGGTTTTTAACAGACACATTACTGATGTAAAGGGGTTTTTAACAGACACATTACTGATGTAAAGGGGTTTTAACAGACACATTACTGATGTAAAAGGGGTTTTAACAGACACATTACTGATGTAAAGGGGTTTTAACAGACACATTACTGATGTAAAAGGGGTTTTTAACAGACACATTACTGATGTAAAAGGGTTTTAACAGACACATTACTGATGTAAAGGGGTTTTAACAGACACATTACTGATGTAAAAGGGGTTTTAACAGACACATTACTGATGTAACAGACACATTACTGATGTAACAGACACATTACTGATGTAAAAGGGTTTTTAACAGACACATTACTGATGTAAAGGGGTTTTAACAGACACATTACTGATGTTAAAGGGGTTTTTAACAGACACATTACTGATGTAAAGGGGTTTTAACAGACACATTACTGATGTAAAAGGGTTTTTAACAGACACATTACTGATGTAAAGGGGTTTTAACAGACACATTACTGATGTAAAGGGGTTTTAACAGACACATTACTGATGTAAAAGGGTTTTTAACAGACACATTACTGATGTAAATGGGTTTTTAACAGACACATTACTGATGTAAAGGAGTTTTAACAGACACATTACTGATGTAAAAGGGGTTTTTAACAGACACATTACTGATGTAAAAGGGTTTTTAACAGACACATTACTGATGTAAAGGGGTTTTAACAGACACATTACTGATGTAAAAGGGGTTTTAACAGACACATTACTGATGTAACAGACACATTACTGATGTAACAGACACATTACTGATGTAAAAGGGGTTTTTAACAGACACATTACTGATGTAAAGGGGTTTTAACAGACACATTACTGATGTAAAGGGTTTTTAACAGACACATTACTGATGTAAAAGGGGTTTTAACAGACACATTACTGATGTAAAGGTGTTTTAACAGACACATTACTGATGTAAAAGGGTTTTAACAGACACATTACTGATGTAAAACGGTTTTTAACAGACACATTACTGATGTAAAACGGTTTTTAACAGACACATTACTGATGTAAAAGGGTTTTTAACAGACACATTACTGATGTAAAAGGGGTTTTAACAGACACATTACTGATGTAAAGGAGTTTTAACAGACACATTACTGATGTAAAGGGGTTGTAACAGACACATTACTGATGTAAAGGGGTTTTAACAGACACATTACTGATGTAAAAGGGGTTTAACAGACACATTACTGATGTAAAGGGGTTTTAACAGACACATTACTGATGTAAAGGGGTTTTAACAGACACATTACTGATGTAAAGGGGTTTTAACAGACACATTACTGATGTAAAAGGGTTTTAACAGACACATTACTGATGTAACAGACACATTACTGATGTAAAGGGGTTTTTAACAGACACATTACTGATGTAAAAGGGTTTTAACAGACACATTACTGATGTAACAGACACATTACTGATGTAAAAGGGTTTTAACAGACACATTACTGATGTAAAAGGGTTTTAACAGACACATTACTGATGTAAAAGGGGTTTTAACAGACACATTACTGATGTAAAGGGGTTTTAACAGACACATTACTGATGTAAAGGGGTTTTAACAGACACATTACTGATGTAAAAGGGGTTTTAACAGACACATTACTGATGTAAAGGGGTTTTAACAGACACATTACTGATGTAAAAGGGGTTTTAACAGACACATTACTGATGTAAAAGGGGTTTTAACAGACACATTACTGATGTAAAAGGGGTTTTAACAGACACATTACTGATGTAAAGGGGTTTTTAACAGACACATTACTGATGTAAAGGGGTTTTTAACAGACACATTACTGATGTAAAAGGGGTTTTTAACAGACACATTACTGATGTAAAGGGGTTTTTAACAGACACATTACTGATGTAAAGGGGTTTTAACAGACACATTACTGATGTAAAAGGGGTTTTAACAGACACATTACTGATGTAAAGGGGTTTTAACAGACACATTACTGATGTAAAGGGGTTTTAACAGACACATTACTGATGTAAAGGGGTTTTAACAGACACATTACTGATGTAAAGGGGTTTTAACAGACACATTACTGATGTAAAAGGGTTTTTAACAGACACATTACTGATGTAAAAGGGGTTTTAACAGACACATTACTGATGTAAAAGGGGTTTTAACAGACACATTACTGATGTAAAAGGGGTTTTAACAGACACATTACTGATGTAAAAGGGGTTTTAACAGACACATTACTGATGTAAAGGGGTTTTAACAGACACATTACTGATGTAAAAGGGGTTTTTAACAGACACATTACTGATGTAAAGGGGTTTTAACAGACACATTACTGATGTAAAGGGGTTTTAACAGACACATTACTGATGTAAAAGGGTTTTAACAGACACATTACTGATGTAAAGGGGTTTTTAACAGACACATTACTGATGTAAAAGGGGTTTTAACAGACACATTACTGATGTAAAGGGGTTTTAACAGACACATTACTGATGTAAAAGGGTTTTAACAGACACATTACTGATGTAAAGGGGTTTTAACAGACACATTACTGATGTAAAGGGGTTTTTAACAGACACATTACTGATGTAAAAGGGGTTTTTAACAGACACATTACTGATGTAAAGGGGTTTTAACAGACACATTACTGATGTAAAGGGGTTTTAACAGACACATTACTGATGTAAAGGGGTTTTAACAGACACATTACTGATGTAAAGGGGTTTTTAACAGACACATTACTGATGTAAAAGGGTTTTTAACAGACACATTACTGATGTAAAGGGGTTTTAACAGACACATTACTGATGTAAAGGGGTTTTAACAGACACATTACTGATGTAAAGGGGTTTTAACAGACACATTACTGATGTAAAGGGGTTTTTAACAGACACATTACTGATGTAAAGGGGTTTTAACAGACACATTACTGATGTAAAGGGGTTTTAACAGACACATTACTGATGTAAAAGGGTCAGACACATTACTGATGTAAAGGGGTTTTAACAGACACATTACTGATGTAAAAGGGTTTTTAACAGACACATTACTGATGTAAAGGGGTTTTAACAGACACATTACTGATGTAAAAGGGTTTTAACAGACACATTACTGATGTAAAAGGGGTTTTAACAGACACATTACTGATGTAAAGGGGTTTTAACAGACACATTACTGATGTAAAAGGGTTTTAACAGACACATTACTGGTGTAAAGGGGTTTTAACAGACACATTACTGATGTAAAGGGGTTTTAACAGACACATTACTGATGTAAAGGGGTTTTAACAGACACATTACTGATGTAAAGGGGTTTTAACAGACACATTACTGATGTAAAAGGGTTTTTGACAGACACATTAATGATGTAAAAGGGGTTTTAACAGACACATTACTGATGTAAAAGGGGTTTTTAACAGACACATTACTGATGTAAAGGAGTTTTAACAGACACATTACTGATGTAACAGACACATTACTGATGTAAAAGGGTTTTAACAGACACATTACTGATGTAAAAGGGGTTTTTAACAGACACATTACTGATGTAAAGGGTTTTTAACAGACACATTACTGATGTAAAAGGGTTTTAACAGACACATTACTGATGTAAAGGGGTTTTAACAGACACATTACTGATGTAAAGGGGTTTTAACAGACACATTACTGATGTAAAGGGGTTTTAACAGACACATTACTGATGTAAAAGGGGTTTTAACAGACACATTACTGATGTAAAGGGGTTTTAACAGACACATTACTGATGTAAAGGGGTTTTAACAGACACATTACTGATGTAAAAGGGGTTTTAACAGACACATTACTGATGTAAAGGGGTTTTAACAGACACATTACTGATGTAAAGGGGTTTTAACAGACACATTACTGATGTAAAGGGGTTTTAACAGACACATTACTGATGTAAAAGGGTTTTAACAGACACATTACTGATGTAAAGGGGTTTTAACAGACACATTACTGATGTAAAAGGGTTTTAACAGACACATTACTGATGTAAAGGGGTTTTAACAGACACATTACTGATGTAAAAGGGTTTTTAACAGACACATTACTGATGTAAAAGGGGTTTTAACAGACACATTACTGATGTAAAGGGGTTTTAACAGACACATTACTGATGTAAAGGGGTTTTAACAGACACATTACTGATGTAAAGGGGTTTTAACAGACACATTACTGATGTAAAAGGGGTTTTAACAGACACATTACTGATGTAAAGGGGTTTTAACAGACACATTACTGATGTAAAAGGGGTTTTAACAGACACATTACTGATGTAAAAGGGATTTTAACAGACACATTACTGATGTTAAAGGGGTTTTTAACAGACACATTACTGATGTAAAGGGGTTTTAACAGACACATTACTGATGTAACAGACACATTACTGATGTAAAGGAGTTTTTAACAGACACATTACTGATGTAACAGACACATTACTGATGTAAAAGGGTTTTTAACAGACACATTACTGATGTAAAAGGGGTTTTAACAGACACATTACTGATGTAAAAGGGTTTTAACAGACACATTACAGACACATTACTGATGTAAAGGGGTTCTAACAGACACATTACAGACACATTACTGATGTAAAGGGGTTCTAACAGACACATTACAGACACATTACTGATGTAAAGGGGTTTTAACAGACACATTACTGATGTAAAGGGTTTTTAACAGACACATTACTGATGTAAAAGGGGTTTTTAACAGACACATTACTGATGTAAAAGGGTTTTAACAGACACATTACTGATGTTAAAGGGGTTTTAACAGACACATTACTGATGTAAAAGGGTTTTTAACAGACACATTACTGATGTAAAGGGGTTTTAACAGACACATTACTGATGTTAAAGGGGTTTTAACAGACACATTACTGATGTAAAGGGGTTTTAACAGACACATTACTGATGTAAAGGGGTTTTAACAGACACATTACTGATGTAAAAGGGGTTTTAACAGACACATTACTGATGTAAAGGGGTTTTAAAAGACACATTACTGATGTAAAAGGGTTTTAACAGACACATTACTGATGTAAAGGGGTTTTAACAGACACATTACTGATGTAACAGACACATTACTGATGTAAAGGGGTTTTAACAGACACATTACTGATGTAAAAGGGGTTTAACAGACACATTACTGATGTAAAGGGGTTTTAACAGACACATTACTGATGTAAAGGGGTTTTAACAGACACATTACTGATGTAAAGGGGTTTTAACAGACACATTACTGATGTAAAGGGGTTTTAACAGACACATTACTGATGTTAAGGAGTTTTTAACAGACACATTACTGATGTTAAAGGGGTTTTTAACAGACACATTACAGACACATTACTGATGTAAAAGGGTTTTAACAGACACATTACAGACACATTACTGATGTAAAAGGGTTTTAACAGACACATTACTGATGTTAAAGGGGTTTTTAACAGACACATTACTGATGTAAAGGGGTTCTAACAGACACATTACTGATGTAAAAGGGGTTTTAACAGACACATTACTGATGTAAAAGGGTTTTAACAGACACATTACTGATGTAAAGGGGTTTTAACAGACACATTACTGATGTAACAGACACATTACTGATGTAAAAGGGTCAGACACATTACTGATGTAAAAGGGTTTTAACAGACACATTACTGATGTAAAGGGGTTTTAACAGACACATTACTGATGTAAAGGGGTTTTAACAGACACATTACTGATGTAAAGGGGTTTTAACAGACACATTACTGATGTAAAAGGGTTTTAACAGACACATTACTGATGTAAAAGGGGTTTTAACAGACACATTACTGATGTAAAAGGGTTTTAACAGACACATTACTGATGTAAAAGGGTTTTTAACAGACACATTACTGATGTAAAGGGTTTTTAACAGACACATTACTGATGTAAAAGGGGTTTTAACAGACACATTACTGATGTAAAGGGGTTTTAACAGACACATTACTGATGTAAAGGGGTTTTAACAGACACATTACTGATGTAAAGGGGTTTTAACAGATACATTACTGATGTAAAAGGGGTTTTAACAGACACATTACTGATGTAAAGGGGTTTTAACAGACACATTACTGATGTAAAAGGGTTTTTAACAGACACATTAATGATGTAAAAGGGGTTTTAACAGACACATTACTGATGTAAAAGGGGTTTTAACAGACACATTACTGATGTAAAGGGGTTTTAACAGACACATTACTGATGTAACAGACACATTACTGATGTAAAAGGGTTTTAACAGACACATTACTGATGTAAAAGGGGTTTTAACAGACACATTACTGATGTAAAAGGGTTTTAACAGACACATTACTGATGTAAAAGGGTTTTTAACAGACACATTACTGATGTAAAAGGGGTTTTAACAGACACATTGCTGATGTAAAGGGGTTTTTAACAGACACATTACTGATGTAAAGGGGTTTTAACAGACACATTACTGATGTAAAGGGGTTTTAACAGACACATTACTGATGTTAAAGGGGTTTTAACAGACACATTACTGATGTAAAGGGGTTTTAACAGACACATTACTGATGTAACAGACACATTACTGATGTAAAAGGGTCAGACACATTACTGATGTAAAAGGGTTTTAACAGACACATTACTGATGTAAAGGGTTTTAACAGACACATTACTGATGTAAAGGGGTTTTAACAGACACATTACTGATGTAAAGGGGTTTTAACAGACACATTACTGATGTAAAGGGGTTTTAACAGACACATTACTGATGTAAAAGGGTTTTAACAGACACATTACTGATGTAAAAGGGGTTTTAACAGACACATTACTGATGTAAAAGGGTTTTAACAGACACATTACTGATGTAAAAGGGTTTTTAACAGACACATTACTGATGTAAAGGGTTTTTAACAGACACATTACTGATGTAAAAGGGGTTTTAACAGACACATTACTGATGTAAAAGGGTTTTAACAGACACATTACTGATGTAAAGGGGTTTTAACAGACACATTACTGATGTAAAGGGGTTTTAACAGATACATTACTGATGTAAAAGGGGTTTTAACAGACACATTACTGATGTAAAGGGGTTTTAACAGACACATTACTGATGTAAAAGGGTTTTTAACAGACCCATTAATGATGTAAAAGGGGTTTTAACAGACACATTACTGATGTAAAAGGGGTTTTTAACAGACACATTACTGATGTAAAGGGGTTTTAACAGACACATTACTGATGTAACAGACACATTACTGATGTAAAAGGGTTTTAACAGACACATTACTGATGTAAAGGGGTTTTAACAGACACATTACTGATGTAAAGGGGTTTTAACAGACACATTACTGATGTAAAAGGGTCAGACACATTACTGATGTAAAAGGGGTTTTAACAGACACATTACTGATGTAAAGGGGTTTTAACAGACACATTACTGATGTAAAGGGGTTTTAACAGACACATTACTGATGTAAAAGGGTTTTTAACAGACACATTACTGATGTAAAAGGGTTTTTAACAGACACATTACTGATGTAAAAGGGGTTTTAACAGACACATTACTGATGTAAAAGGGTTTTAACAGACACATTACTGATGTAAAAGGGTTTTTAACAGACACATTACTGATGTAAAGGGGTTTTAACAGACACATTACTGATGTAAAGGGGTTTTAACAGACACATTACTGATGTAAAGGGGTTTTAACAGACACATTACTGATGTAAAGGGGTTTTAACAGACACATTACTGATGTAAAGGGGTTTTAACAGATACATTACTGATGTAAAAGGGGTTTTAACAGACACATTACTGATGTAAAGGGGTTTTAACAGACACATTACTGATGTAAAAGGGTTTTTAACAGACACATTAATGATGTAAAAGGGGTTTTAACAGACACATTACTGATGTAAAAGGGTTTTTAACAGACACATTACTGATGTAAAGGGGTTTTAACAGACACATTACTGATGTAACAGACACATTACTGATGTAAAAGGGTTTTAACAGACACATTACTGATGTAAAAGGGGTTTTAACAGACACATTACTGATGTAAAAGGGTTTTAACAGACACATTACTGATGTAAAAGGGTTTTTAACAGACACATTACTGATGTAAAAGGGGTTTTAACAGACACATTGCTGATGTAAAGGGGTTTTTAACAGACACATTACTGATGTAAAGGGGTTTTAACAGACACATTACTGATGTAAAGGGGTTTTAACAGACACATTACTGATGTTAAAGGGGTTTTAACAGACACATTACTGATGTAAAGGGGTTTTAACAGACACATTACTGATGTAACAGACACATTACTGATGTAAAAGGGTCAGACACATTACTGATGTAAAAGGGTTTTAACAGACACATTACTGATGTAAAGGGGTTTTAACAGACACATTACTGATGTAAAGGGGTTTTAACAGACACATTACTGATGTAAAGGGGTTTTAACAGACACATTACTGATGTAAAAGGGTTTTAACAGACACATTACTGATGTAAAAGGGGTTTTAACAGACACATTACTGATGTAAAAGGGTTTTAACAGACACATTACTGATGTAAAAGGATTTTTAACAGACACATTACTGATGTAAAGGGTTTTTAACAGACACATTACTGATGTAAAAGGGGTTTTAACAGACACATTACTGATGTAAAGGGGTTTTAACAGACACATTACTGATGTAAAGGGGTTTTAACAGACACATTACTGATGTAAAGGGGTTTTAACAGATACATTACTGATGTAAAAGGGGTTTTAACAGACACATTACTGATGTAAAGGGGTTTTAACAGACACATTACTGATGTAAAAGGGTTTTTAACAGACCCATTAATGATGTAAAAGGGGTTTTAACAGACACATTACTGATGTAAAAGGGGTTTTTAACAGACACATTACTGATGTAAAGGGGTTTTAACAGACACATTACAGACACATTACTGATGTAAAAGGGTTTTAACAGACACATTACAGACACATTACTGATGTAAAGGGGTTTTAACAGACACATTACTGATGTAAAGGGGTTTTAACAGACACATTACTGATGTAAAGGGGTTTTAACAGACACATTACTGATGTAAAGGGGTTTTAACAGACACATTACTGATGTAAAAGGGGTTTTAACAGACACATTACTGATGTAAAGGGGTTTTTAACAGACACATTACTGATGTAAAGGGGTTTTAACAGACACATTACTGATGTTAAAGGGGTTTTAACAGACACATTACTGATGTAAAGGGGTTTTAACAGACACATTACTGATGTAAAGGGGTTTTTAACAGACACATTACTGATGTAAAGGGGTTTTAACAGACACATTACTGATGTAAAGGGGTTTTAACAGACACATTACTGATGTAAAAGGGTTTTAACAGACACATTACTGATGTAAAAGGGGTTTTAACAGACACATTACTGATGTAAAGGGGTTTTAACAGACACATTACTAATGTAAAGGGGTTTTTAACAGACACATTACTGATGTAAAAGGGTTTTAACAGACACATTACTGATGTAAAGGGGTTTTAACAGACACATTACTGATGTAAAGGGTTTTTAACAGACACATTACTGATGTAAAGGGGTTTTTAACAGACACATTACTGATGTAAAGGGGTTTTAACAGACACATTACTGATGTAAAAGGGTTTTTAACAGACACATTACTGATGTTAAAGGGGTTTTTAACAGACACATTACTGATGTAAAGGGGTTTTAACAGACACATTACTGATGTAAAAGGGGTTTTAACAGACACATTACTGATGTAAAAGGGTTTTAACAGACACATTACTGATGTAAAGGGGTTTTAACAGACACATTACTGATGTAAAGGGGTTTTTAACAGACACATTACTGATGTAAAGGGGTTTTAACAGACACATTACTGATGTAAAGGGGTTTTAACAGACACATTACTGATGTAAAGGGGTTTTAACAGACACATTACTGATGTAAAGGGGTTTTAACAGACACATTACTGATGTAAAGGGGTTTTAACAGACACATTACTGATGTAAAGGGGTTTTAACAGACACATTACTGATGTAAAGGGGTTTTAACAGACACATTACTGATGTAAAGGGGTTTTAACAGACACATTACTGATGTAAAGGGGTTTTAACAGACACATTACTGATGTAAAAGGGGTTTTAACAGACACATTACTGATGTAAAAGGGTTTTTAATAGACACATTACTGATGTAAAAGGGTTTTAACAGACACATTACTGATGTAAAAGGGTTTTTAACAGACACATTACTGATGTAAAAGGGTTTTAACAGACACATTACTGATGTAAAAGGGGTTTTAACAGACACATTACTGATGTAAAAGGGTTTTAACAGACACATTACTGATGTAAAGGGGTTCTAACAGACACATTACTGATGTAAAAGGGGTTTTAACAGACACATTACTGATGTAAAGGGGTTTTAACAGACACATTACTGATGTAAAAGGGGTTTTTAACAGACATTACTGATGTAAAAGGGTTTTAACAGACACATTACTGATGTAAAGGGGTTCTAACAGACACATTACTGATGTAAAGGGGGTTTAAAAGACACATTACTGATGTAAAGGGGTTTTAACAGACACATTACTGATGTAAAAGGGTTTTTAACAGACACATTACTGATGTAAAGGGGTTTTAACAGACACATTACTGATGTTAAAGGGGTTTTTAACAGACACATTACTGATGTAAAAGGGTTTTAACAGACACATTACTGATGTAAAAGGGTTTTTAACAGACACATTACTGATGTAAAGGGGTTTTAACAGACACATTACTGATGTAAAGGGGTTTTAACAGACACATTACTGATGTAAAGGGGTTTTAACAGACACATTACTGATGTAAAGGGGTTTTAACAGACACATTACTGATGTAAAGGGGTTTTAACAGACACATTACTGATGGAAAGGGGTTTTAACAGACACATTACTGATGTAAAGGGGTTTTAACAGACACATTACTGATGTAAAATGGGTTTTAACAGACACATTACTGATGTAATGGGGTTTTAACAGACACATTACTGATGTAAAGGGGTTTTAACAGACACATTACTGATGTAAAAGGGTTTTAACAGACACATTACTGATGTAAAGGGGTTTTAACAGACACATTACTGATGTAAAGGGGTTTTAACAGACACATTACTGATGTAAAGGGGTTTTAACAGACACATTACTGATGTAAAGGGGTTTTAACAGACACATTACTGATGTAAAGGGGTTTTAACAGACACATTACTGATGTAAAGGGGTTTTAACAGACACATTACTGATGTAAAGGGGTTTTAACAGACACATTACTGATGTAAAGGGGTTTTAACAGACACATTACTGATGTAACAGACACATTACTGATGTAAAAGGGGTTTTTAACAGACACATTACTGATGTAAAAGGGGTTTTTAACAGACACATTACTGATGTAAAAGGGTTTTTAACAGACACATTACTGATGTAAAAGGGTTTTAACAGACACATTACTGATGTAAAAGGGTTTTTAACAGACACATTACTGATGTAAAAGGGTTTTTAACAGACACATTACTGATGTAAAAGGGTTTTTAACAGACACATTACTGATGTAAAAGGGTTTTTAACAGACACATTACTGATGTAAAGGGGTTTTAACAGACACATTACTGATGTAAAGGGGTTTTAACAGACACATTACTGATGTAAAGGGGTTTTAACAGACACATTACTGATGTAAAAGGGGTTTTTAACAGACACATTACTGATGTAAAAGGGTTTTAACAGACACATTACTGATGTAAAAGGGTTTTAACAGACACATTACTGATGTAAAGGGGTTTTAACAGACACATTACTGATGTAAAGGGGTTTTAACAGACACATTACTGATGTAAAGGGGTTTTAACAGACACATTACTGATGTAAAAGGGGTTTTAACAGACACATTACTGATGTAAAGGGGTTTTAACAGACACATTACTGATGTAAAAGGGTTTTAACAGACACATTACTGATGTAAAGGGGTTTTAACAGACACATTACTGATGTAAAGGGGTTTTAACAGACACATTACTGATGTAAAGGGGTTTTAACAGACACATTACTGATGTAAAAGGGGTTTTAACAGACACATTACTGATGTAATGGGGTTTTAACAGACACATTACTGATGTAAAGGGGTTTTAACAGACACATTACTGATGTAAAAGGGGTTTTTAACAGACACATTACTGATGTAAAGGGGTTTTAACAGACACATTACTGATGTAACAGACACATTACTGATGTAAAGGGGTTTTAACAGACACATTACTGATGTAAAGGGGTTTTAACAGACACATTACTGATGTAAAGGGGTTTTAACAGACACATTACTGATGTAAAGGGGTTTTAACAGACACATTACTGATGTAAAGGGGTTTTAACAGACACATTACTGATGTAAAGGGGTTTTAACAGACACATTACTGATGTAAAGGGGTTTTAACAGACACATTACTGATGTAACAGACACATTACTGATGTAAAGGGGTTTTAACAGACACATTACTGATGTAAAAGGGGTTTTAACAGACACATTACTGATGTAAAGGGGTTTTAACAGACACATTACTGATGTAAAGGGGTTTTAACAGACACATTACTGATGTAAAGGAGTTTTAACAGACACATTACTGATGTAAAAGGGGTTTTAACAGACACATTACTGATGTAAAAGGGTTTTAACAGACACATTACTGATGTAAAGGGGTTTTAACAGACACATTACTGATGTAACAGACACATTACTGATGTAAAAGGGTCAGACACATTACTGATGTAAAAGGGTTTTAACAGACACATTACTGATGTAAAGGGGTTTTAACAGACACATTACTGATGTAAAGGGGTTTTAACAGACACATTACTGATGTAAAGGGGTTTTAACAGACACATTACTGATGTAAAAGGGTTTTAACAGACACATTACTGATGTAAAAGGGGTTTTAACAGACACATTACTGATGTAAAAGGGTTTTAACAGACACATTACTGATGTAAAAGGGTTTTTAACAGACACATTACTGATGTAAAGGGTTTTTAACAGACACATTACTGATGTAAAAGGGGTTTTAACAGACACATTACTGATGTAAAGGGGTTTTAACAGACACATTACTGATGTAAAGGGGTTTTAACAGACACATTACTGATGTAAAGGGGTTTTAACAGATACATTACTGATGTAAAAGGGGTTTTAACAGACACATTACTGATGTAAAGGGGTTTTAACAGACACATTACTGATGTAAAAGGGTTTTTAACAGACACATTAATGATGTAAAAGGGGTTTTAACAGACACATTACTGATGTAAAAGGGGTTTTTAACAGACACATTACTGATGTAAAGGGGTTTTAACAGACACATTACTGATGTAACAGACACATTACTGATGTAAAAGGGTTTTAACAGACACATTACTGATGTAAAAGGGGTTTTAACAGACACATTACTGATGTAAAAGGGTTTTAACAGACACATTACTGATGTAAAAGGGTTTTTAACAGACACATTACTGATGTAAAAGGGGTTTTAACAGACACATTGCTGATGTAAAGGGGTTTTTAACAGACACATTACTGATGTAAAGGGGTTTTAACAGACACATTACTGATGTAAAGGGGTTTTAACAGACACATTACTGATGTTAAAGGGGTTTTAACAGACACATTACTGATGTAAAGGGGTTTTAACAGACACATTACTGATGTAACAGACACATTACTGATGTAAAAGGGTCAGACACATTACTGATGTAAAAGGGTTTTAACAGACACATTACTGATGTAAAGGGGTTTTAACAGACACATTACTGATGTAAAGGGGTTTTAACAGACACATTACTGATGTAAAGGGGTTTTAACAGACACATTACTGATGTAAAGGGTTTTAACAGACACATTACTGATGTAAAAGGGGTTTTAACAGACACATTACTGATGTAAAAGGGTTTTAACAGACACATTACTGATGTAAAAGGGTTTTTAACAGACACATTACTGATGTAAAGGGTTTTTAACAGACACATTACTGATGTAAAAGGGGTTTTAACAGACACATTACTGATGTAAAGGGGTTTTAACAGACACATTACTGATGTAAAGGGGTTTTAACAGACACATTACTGATGTAAAGGGGTTTTAACAGATACATTACTGATGTAAAAGGGGTTTTAACAGACACATTACTGATGTAAAGGGGTTTTAACAGACACATTACTGATGTAAAAGGGTTTTAACAGACCCATTAATGATGTAAAAGAGTTTTTAACAGACACATTACTGATGTTAAAGGGGTTTTTAACAGACACATTACTGATGTAAAAGGGTTTTAACAGACACATTACAGACACATTACTGATGTAAAAGGGTTTTAACAGACACATTACTGATGTTAAAGGGGTTTTTAACAGACACATTACTGATGTAAAGGGGTTCTAACAGACACATTACAGACACATTACTGATGTAAAGGGGTTCTAACAGACACATTACAGACACATTACTGATGTAAAGGGGTTCTAACAGACACATTACAGACACATTACTGATGTAAAGGGGTTTTAACAGACACATTACTGATGTAAAGGGTTTTTAACAGACACATTACTGATGTTAAAGGGGTTTTAACAGACACATTACTGATGTAAAGGGGTTTTAACAGACACATTACTGATGTAAAGGGGTTTTTAACAGACACATTACTGATGTAAAGGGGTTTTAACAGACACATTACTGATGTAAAGGGGTTTTAACAGACACATTACTGATGTAAAGGGGGTTTTAACAGACACATTACTGATGTAAAAGGGTTTTAACAGACACATTACTGATGTAAAAGGGGTTTTAACAGACACATTACTAATGTAAAGGGGTTTTTAACAGACACATTACTGATGTAAAAGGGTTTTAACAGACACATTACTGATGTAAAGGGGTTTTAACAGACACATTACTGATGTAAAGGGTTTTTAACAGACACATTACTGATGTAAAGGGGTTTTTAACAGACACATTACTGATGTAAAGGGGTTTTAACAGACACATTACTGATGTAAAAGGGTTTTTAACAGACACATTACTGATGTTAAAGGGGTTTTTAACAGACACATTACTGATGTAAAGGGGTTTTAACAGACACATTACTGATGTAAAAGGGGTTTTAACAGACACATTACTGATGTAAAAGGGTTTTAACAGACACATTACTGATGTAAAGGGGTTTTAACAGACACATTACTGATGTAAAGGGGTTTTTAACAGACACATTACTGATGTAAAGGGGTTTTAACAGACACATTACTGATGTAAAGGGGTTTTAACAGACACATTACTGATGTAAAGGGGTTTTAACAGACACATTACTGATGTAAAGGGGTTTTAACAGACACATTACTGATGTAAAGGGGTTTTAACAGACACATTACTGATGTAAAGGGGTTTTAACAGACACATTACTGATGTAAAGGGGTTTTAACAGACACATTACTGATGTAAAGGGGTTTTAACAGACACATTACTGATGTAAAAGGGTTTTTAATAGACACATTACTGATGTAAAAGGGTTTTAACAGACACATTACTGATGTAAAAGGGTTTTTAACAGACACATTACTGATGTAAAAGGGTTTTAACAGACACATTACTGATGTAAAAGGGTTTTTAACAGACACATTACTGATGTAAAAGGGTTTTTAACAGACACATTACTGATGTAAAAGGGTTTTTAACAGACACATTACTGATGTAAAAGGGTTTTTAACAGACACATTACTGATGTAAAGGGGTTTTAACAGACACATTACTGATGTAAAGGGGTTTTAACAGACACATTACTGATGTAAAGGGGTTTTAACAGACACATTACTGATGTAAAGGGGTTTTTAACAGACACATTACTGATGTAAAGGGGTTTTAACAGACACATTACTGATGTAAAGGGGTTTTAACAGACACATTACTGATGTAAAGGGGTTTTAACAGACACATTACTGATGTAAAAGGGGTTTAACAGACACATTACTGATGTAAAAGGGTTTTTAACAGACACATTACTGATGTAAAAGGGTTTTAACAGACACATTACTGATGTAAAGGGGTTTTTAACAGACACATTACTGATGTAAAAGGGTTTTAACAGACACATTACTGATGTAAAAGGGTTTTTAACAGACACATTACTGATGTAAAGGGGTTTTAACAGACACATTACTGATGTAAAGGGGTTTTAACAGACACATTACTGATGTAAAGGGGTTTTAACAGACACATTACTGATGTAAAGGGGTTTTAACAGACACATTACTGATGTAAAGGGGTTTTAACAGACACATTACTGATGTAAAGGGGTTTTAACAGACACATTACTGATGTAAAGGGGTTTTAACAGACACATTACTGATGTAAAGGGGTTTTAACAGACACATTACTGATGTAAAGGGGTTTTAACAGACACATTACTTATGTAAAGGGTTTTAACAGACACATTACTGATGTAAAAGGTTGATCGATCCTTTGGTTTTGTTCATTATCCGTCCAAAAGGAAAGGTGCAGTATCTCTGTTTTGACCATTTTACACCATTCAAACCGTCTGAAACCTCAAACCCACATTCCCATAAGTCCCTTCCACACTCGTCAAGCATCTGTCCTGGTCTGGTCAGTTGTTCCTGAAAAGAGATTGGTCTGTTTTTCAGTAAGGGTTAAACAGTTCTAGAGAATGAGTTCGTGTGAGATCCTGCCGTAGGAAACACACATGTGTAGAAGGGCCTGGAACCGCTGACGTCCGTTCTATGTCTGTGGAGCCTACCGTGTAGTATTACAAGAACCTGAGTCTGCCAGTCGGTGATATAAGGGGCCTTACAAAGTAGAGATCTGTCAATACTGGATCGAGTGCAACTGCTTTTCAGGTGTGCTTTTATGGACAGGTTACACACTGTAACACAGTATACCTGCCTTCTGTGGTCAGTATAGTGAGCCAGTATGCTAAACCAGACAGTGGTGTAAAGTACTTAAGAAGAAATACTTTAAATTATTTTCCTGTTTTTGGGGGGGGGGGGATCTGTACTTTAATATTTATATATTTTTAATATTTATATATTATTTATTTATTTTTTAATATTTATATATTATTTATTATTTTTTTTTATATTTATATATTATTTATTATTTTTTTTTTTATATTTATATATTATTATTATTTTTTAAAATATTTATATATTATAATTTTTTTAAATATTTATATATTATTTATTTATTTGTCACTTCACTACATTTCTAAAGAAGATAATGTACTTTTTACTCCATACATTTTCCCTGACACCCAGAAGTACTCGTTACATTTTGAATGCTTAGCGGCACAGGAAAACAAAATGGAGAATGGTGCCGGAGGGGATGACTGCCGTTTTAATGGGCTCCTAACCAACTGTGCTATTTTGTGTTTTTTTCCTCAATGTTTGTAACTAATTGTGGACATAATGTCGCTGCTACTGTCTCTTATGACCGAAAAGAGCTTCTGGAAATAAGAACAGCGATTACTCACCTCGAACTGGACAAAGATTTTTTCTTTAAATGAGTCTCACGTGAAAGATATACTGCTTCCCGAGTGGGTAACATGCCTCTACCATTCATTCTATTGGCCAACGTGCAATCACTGGAGAATAAACTGGATGATCTCTGTCGGAGACTATCCAACCAACGAGAAATTTAAAAACTGTAATATCTTATGTTTCACAAAGTCGTGGCTGAACGACGACACGGATAATATAGATATATAGGTTTTCCGTACATCGGCATGACAGAACAGCTACGTCTGGTAAGACGAGGGGTGGGGGTGTCTGTCTATTTGTAATATAGAGCTGGCTGGGTTTTCCGTACATCGGCATGACAGAACAGCTACGTCTGGTAAGACGAGGGGTGGGGGTGTCTTGTCTATTTGTAAATAACAGCTGCTTGCGCGATATCTAATATTAAAGAAGTCTCGAGGTATTACTCGCCTGAGGTAGAGTACCTCATGAGTGGCACAGCGGTCTTAAGGCACTGCATTTCAGTGCTGGTGGCATCACTGCAGTCCCTGGTTCGATCCCAGGCTGTATCACAACCGGCCGCGATTGGGAGTCCCATAGGGCGGCGCGCAATTAGGGTTTGGCCGGTGGTAGGCCGTCATTGTAAATAAGAATTTGTTCTTAACTGACTTGCCTAGTTAAATAAAGGTTCCACATAAATGATCAGCTGTAGACTATCTAGCAAGAGATTTCTCATCTATATTATTCGTAGCTGTCTATTTACCACCACAGACTGATGCTGACACTAAGACCAGCACTCAACCAGCTGTATAAGGCCACTCAACCAGCTGTATAAGGCCACTCAACCAGCTGTATAAGGCCACTCAACCAGCTGTATAAGGCCACTCAACCAGCTGTATAAGGCCACTCAACCAGCTGTATAAGGCCACTCAACCAGCTGTATAAGGCCACTCAACAAGCTGTATAAGGCCACTCAACCAGCTGTATAAGGCCACTCAACCAGCTGTATAAGGCCACTCAACCAGCTGTATAAGGCCACTCAACCAGCTGTATAAGGCCACTCAACCAGCTGTATAAGGCCACTCAACCAGCTGTATAAGGCCACTCAACCAGCTGTATAAGGCCACTCAACCAGCTGTATAAGGCCACTCAACCAGCTGTATAAGGCCACTCAACCAGCTGTATAAGGCCATAAGCAAACAACAAAATGCTCATCCAGAAGTGACGCTCCTAGTGGCCGGGGACTTTAATGCAGGCAAACTTAAACCAGTTTTACCAAGTTTCTACCACTTGTGCAACCAGACGACCTTTTCTCCACTCGCAGAGATGCGTACACCGCTCTCCCTCGCCCTCCATTTGGCAAATCTGACCATAATTCTATCCTCCTGATTTCGGCTTACAAGTAAAAACTTAAACAGGAAGTACCAGTGACTCGCTCAATACGGAAGTGGTCAGATGACTCGGGTGCTACGCTACAGGACTGTTTCTCCAGCACAGACTGGAATATGTTCCAACATTTATCGCATGAAGTCGTTTCCACGGACATCTCTCTCTCGCGCGTTACAACACACAACAAACAACAAAACAGTTCCCAACATGTCGAAACAAACAAATCATCATGTCGGCATTTCTAAAATTGTTCACGAAACTTCTTGATTCTATCACAAGTATGACTTTACTTAAACACTGTGGATGGAAACGCGGTTCGTGAGGCCCAAATGAACGTGACCCTGGTGTTTTCTCCTGCGTTGAGTCATAGTAGAATGTTTATAGTTGTGACTGTAGTAGAAAGGTTAAAGAGAGAGACCACCTAACTCAGTGAGACTCACCTCAGGTAACAGGGGAGACCACCTAACTCAGGGAGACTCACCTCAGGTAACAGGGGAGACCACCTAACTCAGTGAGACTCACCTCAGGTAACAGGGGAGACCACCTAACTCAGGGAGACTCAGCTCAGGTAACAGGGGTTAGAGAGGGAGACCACCTAACTCAGTGAGACTCACCTCAGGTAACAGGGGGAGACCACCTAACTCAGGAGACTCAGCTCAGGTAACAGGGGAGACCACCTAACTCAGTGAGACTCACCTCAGGTAACAGGGGAGACCAGCTAACTCAGTGAGACTCACCTCAGGTAACAGGGGAGACCACCTAACTCAGTGAGACTCACCTCAGGTAACAGGGGAGACCACCTAACTCAGGGAGACTCAGCTCAGGTAACAGGTGGAGACCACCTAACTCAGGGAGACTCAGCTCAGGTAACAGGGGAGACCACCTAACTCAGGAGACTCACCTCAGGTAACAGGGGAGACCACCTAACTCAGTGAGACTCACCTCAGGTAACAGGGGTTAGAGAGGGAGACCACCTAACTCAGTGAGACTCACCTCAGGTAACAGGGGTTAGAGAGGAGACCACCTAACTCAGTGAGACTCACCTCAGGTAACAGGGGAGACCACCTAACTCAGTGAGAATCACCTCAGGTAACAGGGGAGACCAGCTAACTCAGTGAGACTCACCTCAGGTAACAGGGGAGACCACCTAACTCAGGGAGACTCACCTCAGGTAACAGGGGGAGACTACCTAACTCAGTGAGACTCACCTCAGGTAACAGGGGGAGACCACCTAACTCAGGGAGACTCACCTCAGGTAACAGGGGAGACCACCTAACTCAGTGAGACTCACCTCAGGTAACAGGGGGAGACCACCTAACTCAGTGAGACTCACCTCAGGTAACAGGGGGAGACCACCTAACTCAGTGAGACTCACCTCAGGTAACAGGGGGAGACCACCTAACTCAGTGAGACTCACCTCAGGTAACAGGGGGAGACCACCTAACTCAGTGAGACTCACCTCAGGTAACAGGGGGAGACCACCTAACTCAGTGAGACTCACCTCAGGTAACAGGGGGAGACCACCTAACTCAGTGAGACTCACCTCAGGTAACAGGGGGAGACCACCTAACTCAGGGAGACTCACCTCAGGTAACAGGGGGAGACCACCTAACTCAGTGAGACTCACCTCAGGTAACAGGGGGAGACCACCTAACTCAGGGAGACTCACCTCAGGTAACAGGGGGAGACCACCTAACTCAGTGAGACTCACCTCAGGTAACAGGGGTTAGAGAGGGAGACCACCTAACTCAGTGAGACTCACCTCAGGTAACAGGGGGAGACCACCTAACTCAGGGAGACTCACCTCAGGTAACAGGGGAGACCACCTAACTCAGGAGACTCACCTCAGGTAACAGGGGAGACCACCTAACTCAGGGAGACTCACCTCAGGTAACAGGGGAGACCACATAACTCAGTGAGACTCACCTCAGGTAACAGGGGTTAGAGAGGGAGACCACCTAACTCAGTGAGACTCACCTCAGGTAACAGGGGAGACCACCTAACTCAGTGAGACTCACCTCAGGTAACAGGGGGAGACCACCTAACTCAGGGAGACTCACCTCAGGTAACAGGGGGGAGACCACATAACTCAGTGAGACTCACCTCAGGTAACAGGGGAGACCACATAACTCAGTGAGACTCACCTCAGGTAACAGGGGAGACCACCTAACTCAGGGAGACTCACCTCAGGTAACAGGGGGAGACCACATAACTCAGTGAGACTCACCTCAGGTAACAGGGGTTAGAGAGGAGACCACCTAACTCAGTGAGACTCACCTCAGGTAACAGGGGTTAGAGAGGGAGACCACCTAACTCAGTGAGACTCACCTCAGGTAACAGGGGAGACCACCTAACTCAGTGAGACTCACCTCAGGTAACAGGGGAGACCACCTAACTCAGTGAGACTCACCTCAGGTAACAGGGGAGACCACCTAACTCAGTGAGACTCACCTCAGGTAACAGGGGAGACCACCTAACTCAGTGAGACTCACCTCAGGTAACAGGGGAGACCACCTAACTCAGTGAGACTCACCTCAGGTAACAGGGGGAGACCACCTAACTCAGTGAGACTCACCTCAGGTAACAGGGGAGACCACCTAACTCAGTGAGACTCACCTCAGGTAACAGGGGGAGACCAGCTAACTCAGTGAGACTCACCTCAGGTAACAGGGGGAGACCACCTAACTCAGTGAGACTCACCTCAGGTAACAGGGGTTAGAGAGGGAGACCACCTAACTCAGTGAGACTCACCTCAGGTAACAGGGGTTAGAGAGGGAGACCACCTAACTCAGTGAGACTCACCTCAGGTAACAGGGGAGACCACCTAACTCAGTGAGACTCACCTCAGGTAACAGGGGAGACCACCTAACTCAGTGAGACTCACCTCAGGTAACAGGGGGAGACCACCTAACTCAGTGAGACTCACCTCAGGTAACAGGGGGAGACCACCTAACTCAGTGAGACTCACCTCAGGTAACAGGGGGAGACCACCTAACTCAGTGAGACTCACCTCAGGTAACAGGGGAGACCAGCTAACTCAGTGAGACTCACCTCAGGTAACAGGGGAGACCACCTAACTCAGTGAGACTCACCTCAGGTAACAGGGGGAGACCACCTAACTCAGTGAGACTCACCTCAGGTAACAGGGGGAGACCACCTAACTCAGTGAGACTCACCTCAGGTAACAGGGGGAGACTACCTAACTCAGTGAGACTCACCTCAGGTAACAGGGGGAGACTACCTAACTCAGGGAGACTCACCTCAGGTAACAGGGGGAGACCACCTAACTCAGTGAGACTCACCTCAGGTAACAGGGGGAGACCACCTAACTCAGTGAGACTCACCTCAGGTAACAGGGGGAGACCACCTAACTCAGGGAGACTCACCTCAGGTAACAGGGGTTAGAGAGGGAGACCACCTAACTCAGTGAGACTCACCTCAGGTAACAGGGGGAGACCACCTAACTCAGTGAGACTCACCTCAGGTAACAGGGGTTAGAGAGGGAGACCACCTAACTCAGTGAGACTCACCTCAGGTAACAGGGGGAGACCACCTAACTCAGTGAGACTCACCTCAGGTAACAGGGGGAGACCACCTAACTCAGTGAGACTCACCTCAGGTAACAGGGGGAGACCACCTAACTCAGTGAGACTCACCTCAGGTAACAGGGGGAGACTACCTAACTCAGTGATACTCAGGTAAGTCAGTTAAGGACAAATTCTTATTTGCAATGACGGCCTACACCAGCCAAACCCGGATGATGCTGGGACAATTGTCCCAATCCCGGCCGGTTGTGATACAGCCTGGATTCAAACCAGGGTGTCTGTAGTGACGCCTCTTGCACTGAGATGCAGTGCCTTAGACCGCTGTGCCACTCGTGAGCCCCCGAGTGATCTTCTCTGAGGATGTTGATTGATCGAGGAGACCATTCTCACGACAAGCTTCATTAGCTATAGGTCCAACCTAATTATTGACGTATAGATTCAGAGCTCATTTGAAAGGTGTACAAGATTACGGTCCTCATTGATCAGTGTGTGAGCTGCCATTCTACAACAGTCACAGTGTGTTTAGTAAAGGGTCAGACACGGTCTCTACTTTCTGGTCCCAACCCTATTCTCTTTAGTGTGCACTACTTTTGACCAGAGTAGTGCACTACTTTTGACCAGAGTAGTGCACTACTTTTGACCAGAGTAGTGCACTACTTTTGACCAGAGTAGTGCACTACTTTTGAACAGAGTAGTGCACTACTTTTGAACAGAGTAGTGCACTACTTTTGAACAGAGTAGTGCACTACTTTTGAACAGAGTAGTGCACTACTTTTGACCAGATTAGTGCACTACGTTTGATCAGATTAGTGCGCTAGTTTTGACCAGAGTAGTGCGCTAGTTTTGACCAGAGTAGTGCGCTACTTTTGAACAGAGTAGTGCACTACTTTTGACCAGAGTAGCGCACTACGTTTGATCAGATTAGTGCACTTGTTTTGACCAGAGTAGCGCACTAGTTTTGACCAGAGTAGCGCACTACGTTTGAGCAGAGTAGCGCACTAGTTTTGACCAGAGTAGCGCACTAGTTTTGACCAGAGTAGCACACTAGTTTTGACCAGAGTAGTGCACTAGTTTTGACCAGAGTAGTGCACTAGTTTTGACCAGAGTAGTGCACTAGTTTTGACCAGAGTAGCGCACTAGTTTTGACCAGAGTAGTGCACTAGTTTTGACCAGAGTAGTGCACTAGTTTTGACCAGAGTAGTGCACTAGTTTTGACCAGAGTAGCACACTAGTTTTGACCAGAGTAGTGCACTAGTTTTGACCAGAGTAGTGCACTAGTTTTGACCAGAGTAGTGCACTAGTTTTGACCAGAGTAGTACACTAGTTTTGACCAGAGTAGTGCACTAGTTTTGACCAGAGTAGTGCACTAGTTTTGACCAGAGTAGTGCACTAGTTTCGACCAGAGTAGTGCACTAGTTTCGACCAGAGTAGTGCACTAGTTTCGACCAGAGTAGTGCACTAGTTTTGACCAGAGTAGTGCACTAGTTTTGAACAGAGTAGTGCACTACTTTTGACCAGAGTAGCGCACTACGTTTGAGCAGAGTAGCGCACTAGTTTTGACCAGAGTAGCGCACTAGTTTTGACCAGAGTAGCGCACTAGTTTTGACCAGAGTAGCGCACTAGTTTTGACCAGAGTAGCGCACTAGTTTTGACCAGAGTAGCGCACTAGTTTTGACCAGAGTAGCGCACTAGTTTTGACCAGAGTAGCGCACTAGTTTTGACCAGAGTAGCGCACTAGTTTTGACCAGAGTAGTGCACTAGTTTTGACCAGAGTAGTGCACTAGTTTTGACCAGAGTAGTGCACTAGTTTTGACCAGAGTAGTGCACTAGTTTTGACCAGAGTAGTGCACTAGTTTTGACCAGAGTAGTGCACTAGTTTTGACCAGAGTAGCACACTAGTTTTGACCAGAGTAGCGCACTAGTTTTGACCAGAGTAGCGCACTAGTTTTGACCAGAGTAGCGCACTAGTTTTGACCAGAGTAGCGCACTAGTTTTGACCAGAGTAGCGCACTAGTTTTGACCAGAGTAGCGCACTAGTTTTGACCAGAGTAGCGCACTAGTTTTGACCAGAGTAGCGCACTAGTTTTGACCAGAGTAGCGCACTAGTTTTGACCAGAGTAGCGCACTAGTTTTGACCAGAGTAGCGCACTAGTTTTGACCAGAGTAGCGCACTAGTTTTGACCAGAGTAGCGCACTAGTTTTGACCAGAGTAGCGCACTAGTTTTGACCAGAGTAGCACACTAGTTTTGACCAGAGTAGCACACTAGTTTTGACCAGAGTAGTGCACTAGTTTTGACCAGAGTAGTGCACTACTTTTGACCAGAGTAGCACACTACTTTTGAAGCGTAGGCCCCCGTCTCTGCGATCATCAAAATCAAATATTCTATATTTTCTTCAGAAACATGTTGGCTGCTATTTTTGCATATTAAACTGGTAATTCATTTTTTTTATTTTAAGAGCAAGGTGCAGGTCGATCATAGTCGCTCTCCTTAGCTTAGAACAACTGTCGTACCCCATCAGAAGCCCAAATATAAGCTTGTTTTTACTCCAATGTTAGTAAACAAAGTAAATGTAAACAAACACTGTATCGCCTCAAAACATGGTTCAAACTATCATGTTGATATCACGGACGGTCAGTCCTGTATCGCCTCATAACATGGTTCAAACTATCATGTTGATATCACGGACGGTCAGTCCTGTATCGCCTCATAACATGGTTCAAACTATCATGTTGATATCACGGACGGTCAGTCCTGTATCGTCTCATAACATGGTTCAAACTATCATGTTGATATCACGGACGGTCAGTCCTGTATCGTCTCATAACATGGTTCAAACTATCATGTTGATATCACGGACGGTCAGTCCTGTATCGTCTCAAAACATGGTTCAAACTATCATGTTGATGTCACGGACGGTCAGTCCTGTATCGTCTCAAAACATGGTTCAAACTATCATGTTGATATCACGGACGGTCAGTCCTGTATCGTCTCAAAACATGGTTCAAACTATCATGTTGATATCACGGACGGTCAGTCCTGTATCGCCTCATAACATGGTTCAAACTATCATGTTGATGTCACGGACGGTCAGTCCTGTATCGTCTCAAAACATGGTTCAAACTATCATGTTGATATCACGGACGGTCAGTCCTGTATCGTCTCAAAACATGGTTCAAACTATCATGTTGATATCACGGACGGTCAGTCCTGTATCGTCTCATAACATGGTTCAAACTATCATGTTGATATCACGGACGGTCAGTCCTGTATCGCCTCATAACATGGTTCAAACTATCATGTTGATATCACGGACGGTCAGTCCTGTATCGCCTCATAACATGGTTCAAACTATCATGTTGATATCACGGACGGTCAGTCCTTGCATCCATAGCTCTGTCTAACAATCTGAAACATGTTACATTTCTGCAGTCCGAAAAGGGGAAGGTTACTTATTAATGTTTTAACTGAATACAGGGAAGCTTACTTAATGTTTTAACTGAAACAGGGAAGGTTACTTATTAATGTTTTAACTGAAACAGGGAAGGTTACTTATTAATGTTTAAGGGAAGGTTACTTATTAATGTTTTACTGAAACAGGGGAGGGAAGGTTACTTAATGTTTAACTGAAACAGGGAAGGTTACTTATTAATGTTTAACTAGGGAGGGAAGGTTACTTATTAATGTTTAACTGAAACAGGGAAGGTTACTTATTAATGTTTAAGGGAAAGGTTACTTATTAATGTTTAACTGAAACAGGGAAGGTTACTTATTAATGTTTAACTGAAACAGGGGAGGGAAGGTTACTTATTAATGTTTAACTGAAACAGGGAAGGGAAGGTTACTTATTAATGTTTAACTGAAACAGGGAGGGAAGGTTACTTATTAATGTTTAACTGAAACAGGGAAGGGAAGGTTACTTATTAATGTTTAACTGAAACAGGGAAGGGAAGGGAAGGTTACTTATTAATGTTTACCTGAAACAGGGAAGGTTACTTATTAACTGAAACAGGGAGGGAAGGTTACTTATTAATGTTTAACTTAAACAGGGAAGGGAAGGTTATTAATGTTTAACTGAAACAGGGAAGGTTACTTATTAATGTTTAACTGAAACAGGGAAGGTTACGTAATGTTTTAACTGCTGATTGCAGCTTTAAAGGCCGGATCCTGTTTCCAAAAGTATCGCGGAATATCTGCGTTTATAGCTAGATTGACATTTAAAAGCAACGTTCCCTCGTTAGCAGAGACGACATTCACGGTAAACGCTGCATATGTCAGCTCAATCAGGAAATGACCTTTACATTTTTATTGAACACGGATATTCCACGATATGGATCGACTTCAGCCCTAAATGAGCACCATGACAGTGGTGGAAAAATGTACCCAATTGTCAAACTGTAGTAAAAGTAGAGATCTGCCTTAATAGAAAATGACTCAAGTTAAAGGGAAAGTCACCCAGTAAAATACGCCTTGAGTTAAAAGTCTAAAAGTATCTGGTTTTAAATGTACTTATTAAGTATCAAAAGTCAACGTAAGTGCTAAAATATACTTACGTTTTAACAGTAAAAGTATAAATAATTTCTAATTTCTTATTAATTAATTTCTTATATTAAGTAAAGCAGAAAGCATCATTTTTATTTTTATTTTATTTTTTACATTTACGGATAGCCAGGGGCTCTGACACTTTACACACAATGCATAGGGATGACCAGGGATGTTCTCTGTTTAGTGAGTCCTCCAGATCAGAGGCAGTAGGGATGACCAGGGATGTTCTCTGTTTAGTGAGTCCTCCAGATCAGAGGCAGTAGGGATGACCAGGGATGTTCTCTGTTTAGTGAGTCCTCCAGATCAGTGGCAGTAGGGATGACCAGGGATGTTCTCTGTTTAGTGAGTTCTCCAGAGCAGAGGCAGTAGGGAGGACCAGGGATGTTCTCTGTTTAGTGAGTCTGCCAGATCAGAGGCAGTAGGGATGACCAGGGATGTTCTCTGTTTAGTGAGTCCTCCAGATCAGAGGCAATAGGGATGACCAGGGATGTTCTCTGTTTAGTGAGTCCACCAGATCAGAGGCAGTAGGGATGACCAGGGATGTTCTCTGTTTAGTGAGTCCACCAGATCAGAGGCAGTAGGGATGACCAGGGATGTTCTCTGTTTAGTGAGTCCTCCAGATCAGAGGCAGTAGGGATGACCAGGGATGTTCTCTGTTTAGTGAGTCCACCAGATCAGAGGCAGTAGGGATGACCAGGGATGTTCACTGTTTAGTGAGTCCTCCAGATCAGAGGCAGTAGAGATGACCAGGGATGTTCTCTGTTTAGTGAGTCCTCCAGATCAGAGGCAGTAGGGATGACCAGGGATGTTCTCTGGATAAGCACTGATAAGCATTCAAAATGTAACGAGCACTTTTAGGTGTCAGGGAAAATGTATGGAAGTAAAAAGCACATTATTGCCTTTAGGAATGTAGTGAAGTCAAAGTTATAAACAATATAAATAGTAAAGTACAGACCCCCCCCAAAAAACGACTTAAGTAGTATTTCAAAGTATTTTTTTACTTAAGTACTTTACACCACTGGGATTGGACATTTCTTTACATTTAATTGTTTACATCTGTATTTGTTTATGAATGACATTGTACTTCATGATCAAAAGTGATATGATGTTGTGACAAACCTTTACAGAAAGAGAATGGCTGAGATTCCCAGCCTTTGATAGGCTGAGCCTTTTGTCCTCCATCTTTAGAAGCTTGTGGTCTTACCTGAAGCTGTGCCACCTCTCCTCACGACATCTTTCACCGGTTGTCCTCGAGCTCTAAATATAATCTGCTCCCTAGTAAAACCCCAAGGCAGAGAGCAACAATACAATTTTGAAAGTCTTCGTCCTCCCAAACAGATGACAGGCCAGAACCAGGGTAATATTGTCCTCTCAAACAGATGACAGGACAGAACCAGGGTAATATTGTCCTCTCAAACAGATGACAGGCCAGAACCAGGGTAATATTGTTTAAACAGATGACAGAACAGAACCAGGGTAATATTGTCCTCCCAAACAGATGACAGGACAGAACCAGGGTAATATTGTCCTCTCAAACAGATGACAGGACAGAACCAGGGTAATATTGTCCTCCCAAACAGATGACAGGACAGAACCAGGGTAATATTGTTTAAACAGATGACAGGACAGAACCAGGGTAATATTGTTTAAACAGATGACAGGACAGAACCAGGGTAATATTGTCCTCTCAAACAGATGACAGGACAGAACCAAGGTAATATTGTCCTGCCAAACAGATGACAGGACAGAACCAGGGTAATATTGTCCTCCCAAACAGATGACAGGACAGAACCAGGGTAATATTGTCCTCCCAAACAGATGACAGGACAGAACCAAGGTAATATTGTCCTGCCAAACAGATGACAGGACAGAACCAGGGTAATATTGTCCTCCCAAACAGATGACAGGCCAGAACCAGGGTAATATTGTCCTCCCAAACAGATGACAGGACAGAACCAGGGTAATATTGTCCTCCCAAACAGATGACAGGACAGAACCAGGGTAATATTGTCCTCTCAAACAGATGACAGGACAGAACCAGGGTAATATTGTCCTCTCAAACAGATGACAGAACAGAACCAGGGTAATATTGTCCTCCCAAACAGATGACAGGCCAGAACCAGGGTAATATTGTCCTCTCAAACAGATGACAGGACAGAACCAGGGTAATATTGTTTAAACAGATGACAGGCCAGAACCAGGGTAATATTGTCCTCCCAAACAGATGACAGGACGGAACCAGGGTAATATTGTCCTCCCAAACAGATGACAGGACAGAACCAGGGTAATATTGTCCTCTCAAACAGATGACAGGACAGAACCAGGGTAATATTGTCCTCTCAAACAGATGACAGGACAGAACCAGGGTAATATTGTCCTCTCAAACAGATGACAGGACAGAACCAGGGTAATATTGTCCTCCCAAACAGATGACAGGCCAGAACCAGGGTAATATTGTCCTCTCAAACAGATGACAGGCCAGAACCAGGGTAATATTGTCCTCCCAAACAGATGACAGGACAGAACCAGGGTAATATTGTCCTCCCAAACAGATGACAGGACAGAACCAGGGTAATATTGTCCTCTCAAACAGATGACAGGCCAGAACCAGGGTAATATTGTCCTCCAAAACAGATGCCATGACAGAACCAGGGTAATATTGTCCTCTCAAACAGATGACAGAACAGAACCAGGGTAATATTGTCCTCTCAAACAGATGACAGAACAGAACCAGGGTCATATTGTTTAAACAGATGACAGGACAGAACCAGGGTAATATTGTCCTCTCAAACAGATGACAGAACAGAACCAGGGTAATATTGTTTAAACAGATGACAGGACAGAACCAGGGTAATATTGTCCTCTCAAACAGATGACAGAACAGAACCAGGGTAATATTGTTTAAACAGATGACAGGCCAGAACCAGGGTAATATTGTCCTCCCAAACAGATGACAGAACAGAACCAGGGTGATATTGTTTAAACAGATGACAGAACAGAACCAGGGTAATATTGTTTAAACAGATGACAGAACAGAACCAGGGTAATATTGTTTAATCAGATGACAGGACAGAACCAGGGTAATATTGTTTAAACAGATGACAGAACAGAACCAGGGTAATATTGTTTAAACAGATGACAGGACAGAACCAGGGTAATATTGTCCTCTCAAACAGATGACAGGCCAGAACCAGGGTAATATTGTTTAAACAGATGACAGAACAGAACCAGGGTAATATTGTCCTCTCAAACAGATGACAGGCCAGAACCAGGGTGATATTGTCCTCCCAAACAGATGACAGGCCAGAACCAGGGTAATATTGTCCTCTAAAACAGATGACAGGACAGAACCAGGGTAATATTGTTTAAACAGATGACAGGACAGAACCAGGGTAATATTGTTTAAACAGATGACAGGACAGAACCAGGGTAATATTGTTTAAACAGATGACAGGACAGAACCAGGGTAATATTGTTTAAACAGATGACAGAACAGAACCAGGGTAATATTGTTTAAACAGATGACAGAACAGAACCAGGGTAATATTGTTTAAACAGATGACAGGACAGAACCAGGGTAATATTGTTTAAACAGATGACAGGACAGAACCAGGGTAATATTGTTTAAACAGATGACAGAACAGAACCAGGGTAATATTGTCCTCTCAAACAGATGACAGAACAGAACCAGGGTAATATTGTCCTCTCAAACAGATGACAGGACAGAACCAGGGTAATATTGTCCTCTCAAACAGATGACAGGACAGAACCAGGGTAATATTGTTTAAACAGATGACAGGCCAGAACCAGGGTAATATTGTCCTCTCAAACAGATGACAGGCCAGAACCAGGGTAATATTGTCCTCCCAAACAGATGACAGAACAGAACCACGGTAATATTGTCCTCTCAAACAGATGACAGGCCAGAACCAGGGTAATATTGCCCTCTCAAACAGATGACAGAACAGAACCACGGTAATATTGTCCTCCCAAACAGATGACAGGACAGAACCAGGGTAATATTGTCCTCTCAAACAGATGACAGGCCAGAACCAGGGTAATATTGTCCTCCAAAACAGATGCCATGACAGAACCAGGGTAATATTGTCCTCTCAAACAGATGACAGAACAGAACCAGGGTAATATTGTCCTCCCAAACAGATGACAGGACAGAACCAGGGTAATATTGTCCTCTCAAACAGATGACAGGACAGAACCAGGGTAATATTGTCCTCCCAAACAGATGACAGGACAGAACCAGGGTAATATTGTCCTCTCAAACAGATGACAGGCCAGAACCAGGGTAATATTGTCCTCTCAAACAGATGACAGGACAGAACCAGGGTAATATTGTCCTCTCAAACAGATGACAGAACAGAACCAGGGTAATATTGTTTAATCAGATGACAGGCCAGAACCAGGGTAATATTGTTTAAACAGATGACAGGACAGAACCAGGGTAATATTGTCCTCTCAATCAGATGACAGAACAGAACCAGGGTAATATTGTTTAAACAGATGACAGGACAGAACCAGGGTAATATTGTCCTCCCAAACAGATGACAGAACAGAACCAGGGTAATATTGTCCTCCCAAACAGATGACAGAACAGAACCAGGGTGATATTGTTTAAACAGATGACAGAACAGAACCAGGGTAATATTGTTTAAACAGATGACAGAACAGAACCAGGGTAATATTGTTTAATCAGATGACAGGACAGAACCAGGGTAATATTGTTTAAACAGATGACAGAACAGAACCAGGGTAATATTGTTTAAACAGATGACAGGACAGAACCAGGGTAATATTGTCCTCTCAAACAGATGACAGGCCAGAACCAGGGTAATATTGTTTAAACAGATGACAGAACAGAACCAGGGTAATATTGTCCTCTCAAACAGATGACAGGCCAGAACCAGGGTGATATTGTCCTCTCAAACAGATGACAGGACAGAACCAGGGTAATATTGTTTAAACAGATGACAGAACAGAACCAGGGTGATATTGTCCTCTCAAACAAATGACAGGCCAGAACCAGGGTAATATTGTTTAAACAGATGACAGAACAGAACCAGGGTAATATTGTTTAAACAGATGACAGAACAGAACCAGGGTAATATTGTTTAAACAGATGACAGGACAGAACCAGGGTAATATTGTTTAAACAGATGACAGGCCAGAACCAGGGTAATATTGTCCTCTTAAACAGATGACAGGACAGAACCAGGGTAATATTGTCCTCTCAAACAGATGACAGGACAGAACCAGGGTAATATTGTTTAAACAGATGACAGAACAGAACCAGGGTAATATTGTTTAAACAGATGACAGAACAGAACCAGGGTAATATTGTTTAAACAGATGACAGAACAGAACCAGGGTAATATTGTTTAAACAGATGACAGGACAGAACCAGGGTAATATTGTTTAAACAGATGACAGGACAGAACCAGGGTAATATTGTTTAAACAGATGACAGGACAGAACCAGGGTGATATTGTCCTCTCAAACAGATGACAGGCCAGAACCAGGGTAATATTGTTTAAACAGATGACAGGACAGAACCAGGGTAATATTGTTTAAACAGATGACAGAACAGAACCAGGGTAATATTGTTTAAACAGATGACAGAACAGAACCAGGGTGATATTGTTTAATCAGATGACAGAACAGAACCAGGGTAATATTGTCCTCTCAAACAGATGACAGGACAGAACCAGGGTAATATTGTTTAAACAGATGACAGGACAGAACCAGGGTAATATTGTTTAAACAGATGACAGGCCAGAACCAGGGTAATATTGTTTAAACAGATGACAGAACAGAACCAGGGTAATATTGTCCTCCCAAACAGATGACAGGCCAGAACCAGGGTGATATGGTTTAAACAGATGACAGGACAGAACCAGGGTAATATTGTTTAAACAGATGACAGGACAGAACCAGGGTGATATTGTCCTCTCAAACAGATGACAGGCCAGAACCAGGGTAATATTGTTTAATCAGATGACAGGACAGAACCAGGGTAATATTGTTTAAACAGATGACAGGACAGAACCAGGGTAATATTGTTTAAACAGATGACAGAACAGAACCAGGGTAATATTGTTTAATCAGATGACAGGACAGAACCAGGGTAATATTGTTTAAACAAATGACAGGCCAGAACCAGGGTAATATTGTTTAAACAGATGACAGGCCAGAACCAGGGTGATATTGTTTAATCAGATGACAGGACAGAACCAGGGTAATATTGTTTAAACAAATGACAGGCCAGAACCAGGGTAATATTGTTTAAACAGATGACAGGCCAGAACCAGGGTGATATTGTTTAATCAGATGACAGGACAGAACCAGGGTGATATTGTCCTCCCAAACAGATGACAGGCCAGAACCAGGGTAATATTGTTTAAACAGATGACAGAACAGAACCAGGGTAATATTGTTTAATCAGATGACAGAACAGAACCAGGTAATATTGTCCTCCCAAACAGATGACAGGACAGAACCAGGGTGATATTGTCCTCTCAAACAGATGACAGGACAGAACCAGGGTAATATTGTCCTCTCAAACAGATGACAGAACAGAACCAGGGTAATATTGTTTAAACAGATGACAGGACAGAACCAGGGTAATATTGTCCTCTCAAACAGATGACAGGACAGAACCAGGGTAATATTGTTTAAACAGATGACAGGACAGAACCAGGGTAATATTGTCCTCTCAAACAGATGACAGGACAGAACCAGGGTAATATTGTTTAATCAGATGACAGAACAGAACCAGGGTGATATTGTTTAATCAGATGACAGAACAGAACCAGGGTAATATTGTCCTCCCAAACAGATGACAGGCCAGAACCAGGGTGATATGGTTTAATCAGATGACAGGCCACAACCAGGGTGATATTGTTTAATCAGATGACAGAACAGAACCAGGGTGATATTGGTTTATATTAATAATACACTGATCCAAAAAATAAAGGGAACACTTAAACAACACAATGTAACTCCAAGTCCAACACTTCTGTGAAATCAAACTGTCCACTTAGGAAGCAACACTGATTGACAATACATTTCACATGCTGTTGTGCAAATGGAATAGACAACAGGTGGAAATTATAGGCAATTAGCAAGACACCCCCAATAAAGGAGTTGTTCTGCAGGTGGTGACCACAGACCACTTCTCAGTTCCTATGCTTCCTGGCTGATGTTTTGGTCACTTTTGAATGCTGGCGGTGCTTTCACTCTAGTGGTCGCATGAGACGGAATCTACAACTCACACAAGTGGCTCAGGTAGTGCAGCTCATCCAGAATGGCACATCAATGCGAGCTGTGGCAAGAACGTTTGCTGTGTCTGTCAGCGTAGTGTCCAGAGCATGGAGGCACTACCAGGAGACAGGCCAGTACATCAGGAGACGTGGAGGAGGCCCAGCAGCAGGACCGCTATCTCCGCCTTTGTGCAAGGAGGAGGAGGAGCACTGCCAGAGCCCTGCAAAATGACCCCCAACAGGCTACAAATGTGCATGTGTCTGCTCAAACAGTCAGAAACAGACTCAATGAGGGTGGTATGAGGGCCCGACGTCCACAGGTGGGGGTTGTGCTTACAGCCCAACACCGTGCAGGATGTTTGGCATTTGCCAGAGAACACCAAGATTGGCAAATTCGCCACTGGTGCCCTGTGCTCTTCACAGATGAAAGCAGGTTGACACTGAGAACGTGACAGACGTGACAGAGTCTGGAGACGCCGTGGAGAACGTTCTGCTGCCTGCAACATCCTCCAGCATGACTGGTTTGGCGGTGGGTAAGTCATGGTGTGGGGTGGCATTTCTTTGGGGGGTCTCACAGCCCTCCATGTGCTCGCCAGGGGTAGCCTGACTGCCATTAGGTACCGAGATGAGATCCTCAGACCCCTTGTGAGACCATATGCTGGTGCGGTTGGCCCTGGGTTCCTCCTAATGCAAGACAATGCTAGACCTCATGTGGCTGGAGTGTGTCAGCAGTTCCTGCAAGAGGAAGGCATTGATGCTATGGACCGCCTGTTCCCCAGACCTGAATCCAATTGAGCACATCTGGGACATCATGTCTCGCTCCATCCACCAACGCCACGTTGCACCACAGACTGTCCAGGAGTTGGCGGATGCTTTAGTCCAGGTCTGGGAGGAGATCCCTCAGGAGACCATCCGCCACCTCATCAGGAGCATGCCCAGGCGTTGTAGGGAGGTCATACAGGCACGTGGAGGCCACACACACTACTGAGCCTCATTTTGACTTGTTTCAAGGACATTCAAAGTTGGATCAGCCTGTAGTGTGGTTTTCCACTTTAATTTTGAGTGTGACTCCAAATCCAGACCTCCATGGGTTGATAAATTTGATTTCCATTGATAATTTTTGTGTGATTTTGTTGTCAGCACATTCAACTATGTAAAGAAAAAAGTATTTAATAAGAATATTTCATTCATTCAGATCTAGGATGTGTTATTTTAGTGTTCCCTTTATTTTTTTGAGCAGTGTATAGGGTTTCAGTACAACACACAGTTAATTCAGGATGGGTTTCAGTACAACACACAGTTAATTCAGGATGGGTTTCAGTACAACACACAGTTCATTCAGGATGGGTTTCAGTCCAACACACAGTTCATTCAGGATGGGTTTCAGTACAACACACAGTTCATTCAGGATGGGTTTCAGTACAACACACAGTTCATTCAGGATGGGTTTCAGTCCAACACACAGTTCATTCAGGATGGGTTTCAGTACAACACACAGTTCATTCAGGATGGGTTTCAGTCCAACACACAGTTCATTCAGGATGGGTTTCAGTCCAACACACAGTTCATTCAGGATGGGTTTCAGTACAACACACAGTTCATTCAGGATGGGTTTCAGTCCAACACACAGTTCATTCAGGATGGGTTTCAGTCCAACACACAGTTCATTCAGGATGGGTTTCAGTACAACACACAGTTCATTCAGGATGGGTTTCAGTCCAACACACAGTTCATTCAGGATGGGTTTCAGTACAACACACAGTTCATTCAGGATGGGTTTCAGTACAACACACAGTTCATTCAGGATGGGTTTCAGTACAACACACAGTTCATTCAGGATGGGTTTCAGTACAACACACAGTTCATTCAGGATGGGTTTCAGTCCAACACACAGTTCATTCAGGATGGGTTTCAGTCCAACACACAGTTCATTCAGGATGGGTTTCAGTCCAACACACAGTTCATTCAGGATGGGTTTCAGTCCAACACACAGTTCATTCAGGATGGGTTTCAGTCCAACACACAGTTCATTCAGGATGGGTTTCAGGACGATACAAAGAAAAAGGAATGAATGTATAAAATGTTAGATGATTGAGGATAGACGGGGCTTGAAGAAATGGGTATGTGTCTCCATCGGCGCCCTATTCCCTGTCCAGTGCACTACTGTTGACTAGGGACCAGAGGGAATCGGGAGCCATTTGGGACGATTGGCACCCTATTCCCTGTCCAGTGCACTACTGTTGACTAGGGACCAGAGGGAATCGGGAGCCATTTGGGACGATTGGCACCCTATTCCCTGTCCAGTGCACTACTGTTGACTAGGGACCAGAGGGAATCGGGAGCCATTTGGGACGATTGGCACCCTATTCCCTGTCCAGTGCACTACTGTTGACTAGGGACCAGAGGGAATCGGGAGCCATTTGGGACGATTGGCACCCTATTCCCTGTCCAGTGCACTACTGTTGACTAGGGACCAGAGGGAATCGGGAGCCATTTGGGACGATTGGCACCCTATTCCCTGTCCAGTGCACTACTGTTGACTAGGGACCAGAGGGAATCGGGAGCCATTTGGGACGATTGGCACCCTATTCCCTGTCCAGTGCACTGTACTACTGTTGACTAGGGACCAGAGGGAATCGGGAGCCATTTGGGACGATTGGCACCCTATTCCCTGTCCAGTGCACTGTACTACTGTTGACTAGGGACCAGAGGGAATCGGGAGCCATTTGGGACGATTGGCACCCTATTCCCTGTCCAGTGCACTGTACTACTGTTGACTAGGGACCAGAGGGAATCGGGAGCCATTTGGGATGCCCTGGTGGGCATGACAATGCTCCAACATGGCATTTCCTGACTGTAATTTCTCTGGAAGGATGATTCTGTCGTTTTGTACAACAGTAGAGATACTCCAGAGAGCCTGTATCGTGTGATGTGCCATTCTTCTCCCACAGCTAGTCCAATGACCCAGAGTAGATCTGAGGAACACACAGCTAGCCCAATGACCCAGAGTAGATCTGAGGAACACACAGCTAGTCCAATGACCCAGAGTAGATCTGAGGAACACACAGCTAGCCCAATGACCCAGAGTAGATCTGAGGAACACACAGCTAGCCCAATGACCCAGAGTAGATCTGAGGAACACACAGCTAGCCCAATGACCCAGAGTAGATCTGAGGAACACACAGCTAGCCCAATGACCCAGAGTAGATCTGAGGAACACACAGCTAGCCCAATGACCCAGAGTAGATCTGAGGAACACACAGCTAGCCCATTGACCCAGAGTAGATCTGAGGAACACACAGCTAGCCCAATGACACAGAGTAGATCTGAGGAACACACAGCTAGCCCAATGACCCAGAGTAGATCTGAGGAACACACAGCTAGCCCAATGACCCAGAGTAGATCTGAGGAACACACAGCTAGCCCAATGACCCAGAGTAGATCTGAGGAACACACAGCTAGCCCAATGACCCAGAGTAGATCTGAGGAACACACAGCTAGCCCAATGACCCAGAGTAGATCTGAGGAACACACAGCTAGCCCAATGACCCAGAGTAGATCTGAGGAACACACAGCTAGCCCAATGACCCAGAGTAGATCTGAGGAACACACAGCTAGCCCAATGACCCAGAGTAGATCTGAGGAACACACAGCTAGTCCATTGACCCAGAGTAGATCTGAGGATCACACAGCTAGCCCAATGACCCAGAGTAGATCTGAGGAACACACAGCTAGCCCAATGACCCAGAGTAGATCTGAGGAACACACAGCTAGCCCAATGACCCAGAGTAGATCTGAGGAACACACAGCTAGTCCAATGACCCAGAGTAGATCTGAGGAACACACAGCTAGCCCAATGACCCAGAGTAGATCTGAGGAATACACAGCTAGCCCAATGACCCAGAGTAGATCTGAGGAACACACAGCTAGTCCAATGACCCAGAGTAGATCTGAGGAACACACAGCTAGTCCAATGACCCAGAGTAGATCTGAGGAACACACAGCTAACCCAATGACCCAGAGTAGATCTGAGGAACACACAGCTAGTCCAATCGGAAGTCTCCAACAAGCTGAGGTGTCTCTTTAGAACAGGATGTACTCTTTATAATACTCCAACCTTTGACCCCTCTCCGTTAGTGTTGATTTAACCCTCTTCGACACAGGAGGTTGGTGGCACCTTAATTGGGGAGGACGGGTTCGTGGTAAATGGCTTGAGAGGAAATAGGTGGAATGGTATCAAACACATGGTTTCCATGGTTTCCATGTGTTTGAATGGTTTGGTTTCCATGTGTTTGAATGGTTTGGTTTCCATGGTTTCCATGTGTTTGAATGGTTTGGTTTCCATGGTCTCCATGTGTTTGAATGGTTTGGTTTCCATGGGTTTGAATGGTTTGGTTTCCATGGTTTCCATGTGTTTGAATGGTTTGGTTTCCATGGTTTCCATGTGTTTGAATGGTTTGGTTTCCATGGTTTCCATGTGTTTGATTCCGTTCCATTTGCGCCGTTCAAGCCATTATGATGAGCCGTCCTCCCCTCAGCATCAACAGAGTTTCAGTTATTCTCCTTGTTGTGGAGGCTGGTCACCATGATGAGTTAGTTCCTCTGAGGTTCAGACTGTTGTTCTTGTAACTCCCATCCCTTGTTGTGGAAGGGGTAGAGGCTGGTCACCATGATGACTTCCTCTGAGGTTCAGACTTAATGTTCCTGCTGAAAAGTGTAATGTCCAATATGTCCCCCCGTTGTTGTCACTACCATCCCTTGTTGTCCTTCCGTCTGTCATCGTCCATTACTGAAAGGTTCCTCTCGTTCCTCCCAGAAGGCCGTTTCATGGTACATCCATTTCAAGCATCACAACATCCGCTCCCCGACTACAACCCCCCCCCCTCCTCCAGCACAACTTCAGATCGATGATTAGAGTTTTCTGTCAGTTCGTGTGTTTAAAAAAACACAACAATTGTTTTTCAAGAAACCAGATCATGTTTATACACACACACACACACACTTTAAACATGTTTATACACACACACACTTTAAACAAAGAAAAAACAAAACATTGTCTTTAAGTGGCCAGGAAAATGGTTCATTAAATGAATGCATGGATTTGTCAACTCATTGTTACATTTTTGTTTGTTAAATTCTCTTTTGTTACGGCTGTCCTGTGTGGTTAAAGGTGTAGTCAGCTATCTATCTAGGACTGGACCTCCAGTCCCTCTATCCTCCATCCCAGTCCCTCTAGCAGACCGTCCCGTTCTCCTGCCTCGACTTGGGGCAGGTGGATCGAGGGATGGGCTGGACGGAGGGAGCCAGGGTACAGAAGAAACCAGCGATGAGGGTGAGCCCCAGACCTCCCCAGGCGCAGAACATAGACCAGCCGTAGCCGTGGCCGATGTCGTCCGGCAGGCCGTACAGATAGCGAGGATAACGGGACAGCTCGAAGTTGATCCCCGCCACGCAGGTACAGAGAGATTATACAGAAGGTGCCTGGGGAGGAGAGAGAGAGAGAGAGAGAGAGAGAGAGAGAGAGAGAGAGAGAGAGAGAGAGAGAGAGAGAGAGAGAGAGAGAGAGAGAGAGAGAGAGAGAGAGAGAGAGAGAGAGAGAGAGAGAGAGAGAGAGAGAGAGAGAGAGAGAGAGGAGAGGAGAGGGAGAGAGGAGGGGAGAGAGAGAGAGAGAGAGAGAGAGGAGAGAGAGAGAGAGGAGAGAGAGAGAGAGAGGAGGTGGGAAGAGGGAGGAGGGGGAGAGAGAGAGAGGAGAGAGAGAGAGAGAGAGAGAGAGAGAGAGAGAGAGAGAGAGAGAGAGAGAGGAGGTGGGAAGAGGGAGAGAGGAGGGGAGAGAGAGAGAGAGAGAGAGAGAGAGAGAGAGGAGGTGGGAAGAGGGAGGAGGGGGGAGAGAGAGAGGAGAGAGAGAGAGAGAGAGAGAGAGAGAGAGAGAGAGAGAGAGAGAGAGGAGGAGGGAAGAGGGAGAGAGAGGGAGAGAGAGAGAGAGAGAGAGAGAGAGAGAGAGGAGGTGGGAAGAGGGAGGAGGGGAGAGAGAGAGAGAGAGAGAGAGAGAGAGAGAGAGAGAGAGAGAGGCAGAGAGAGAGAGAGAGAGAGAGAGAGAGAGAGAGAGAGAGAGAGAGAGAGAGAGAGAGAGAGAGGAGGTGGGAAGAGAGAGAGGAGGGGGAAGAGGGAGAGGGGGAGAGAGAGAGAGAGAGAGAGAGAGAGAGAGAGAGAGAGAGAGAGAGAGAGAGAGAGGAGGTGGGAAGAGGGAGGAGGGGGAGAGAGAGAGAGAGAGAGAGAGAGAGAGAGAGAGAGAGAGAGAGAGAGAGAGAGAGAGAGAGAGAGAGAGAGAGAGAGAGAGAGAGAGAGAGAGAGAGAGAGAGAGAGAGAGAGAGAGGAGGTGGGAAGAGGGAGGAGGGAGAGAGAGAGAGAGAGAGGGTGGGAAGAGGGAGAGATAGAGAGAGAGAGAGAGAGAGAGGAGGTGGGAAGAGGGAGGGAGGGAGGGAGGGAGGGAGGGAGGGAGGGAGGGAGGGAGGGAGGGAGGGAGGGAGGGAGGGAGGGAGGGAGAGGGTTACACTGATGTAATAAGAACGATGTTCACTTGGTGTTTGAGTGTGAAACCGTTTATCAGTAATATAATACAACATTCCTATCATCATTATTTTGGAGAACCAATTTCCAACACATTCAGACTGTGAACATTTTGTACAAGCAGAAAACTGTCCACTGTACAGCATTAAAATACATTACTTTTTTTCCCCCAACGGTTCCTCTCTTGTGTGTGTAGATTGAGGGTGTAATTCCACCCTGACTCTGTGAGCTGGGTGTGTAACACCACTGGGCTGTTTATCTGTGTCCCCAATGGCACCCAACAACCCTCTATAGGACACTACTTCTGACCAGGACCCAATGGCACCCAACAACCCTCTATAGGACACTACTTCTGACCAGGACCCAATGGCACCCAACAACCCTCTATAGGACACTACTTCTGACCAGGACCCAATGGCACCCAACAACCCTCTATAGGACACTACTTCTGACCAGGACCCAATGGCACCCAACAACCCTGTATAGGACACTACTTCTGCCCAGGACCCAATGGCACCCAACAACCCTGTATAGGACACTACTTCTGACCAGGACCCAATGGCACCCAACAACCCTCTATAGGACACTACTTCTGACCAGGACCCAATGGCACCCAACAACCCTCTATAGGACACTACTTCTGACCAGGACCCAATGGCACCCAACAACCCTGTATAGGACACTACTTCTGACCAGGACCCAATGGCACCCAACAACCCTGTCTGTATAGGACACTACTTCTGACCAGGACCCAATGGCACCCAACAACCCTCTATAGTACACTACTTCAGACCAGGACCCAATGGCACCCAACACCCCTGTATAGGACACTACTTCTGACCAGGACCCAATGGCACCCAACAACCCTCTATAGTACACTACTTCAGACCAGGACCCAATGGCACCCAACACCCCTGTATAGGACACTACTTCTGACCAGGACCCAATGGCACCCAACAACCCTGTATAGGACACTACTTCTGACCAGGACCCAATGGCACCCAACAACCCTGTATAGGACACTACTTCTGACCAGGACCCAATGGCACCCAACAACCCTGTATAGGACACTACTTCTGACCAGGACCCAATGGCACCCAACAACCCTCTATAGGACACTACTTCTGACCAGGACCCAATGGCACTCAACAACCCTGGATAGGACACTACTTCTGCCCAGGACCCAATGGCACCCAACAACCCTGTATAGGACACTACTTCTGACCAGGACCCAATGGCACCCAACAACCCTGTATAGGACACTACTTCTGACCAGGACCCAATGGCACCCAACACCCCTGTATAGGACACTACTTCTGACCAAGACCCAATGGCACCCAACACCCCTGTATAGGACACTACTTCTGACCAGGACCCAATGGCACCCAACAACCCTGTATAGGACACTACTTCAGACCCCGTAGCACTGAACTAAGTGACTGTTACTAGCCTCCACCCAGTACCCTGAACTATAGTCACTGTTACTAGCCTCCACCCAGTACCCTGAACTATAGTCACTGTTACTAGCCTCCCCCAGTACCCTGCCCTGAATTATAGTCACTGTTACTAGCCTCCCCCAGTACCCTGAACTATAGTCACTGTTACTAGCCTCCCCCCAGTACCCTGCCCTGAACTATAGTCACTGTTACTAGCCTCCCCCAGTACCCTGAACTATAGTCACTGTTACTAGTCTCCCCCCAGTACCCTGAACTATAGTCACTGTTACTAGCCTCAACCCAGTACCCTGAACTATAGTCACTGTTACTAGCCTCCCCCAGTACCCTGAACTATAGTCACTGTTACTAGCCTCCCCCCAGTACCCTGAACTATAGTCACTGTTACTAGCCTCCCCCCAGTACCCTGAACTATAGTCACTGTTACTAGCCTCCCCCAGTACCCTGCCCTGAACTATAGTCACTGTTACTAGTCTCCCCCCAGTACCCTGAACTATAGTCACTGTTACTAGTCTCTCCCCAGTACCCTGCCCTGAACTATAGTCACTGTTACTAGCCTCCCCCAGTACCCTGAACTATAGTCACTGTTACTAGTCTCTCCCCAGTACCCTGCCCTGAACTATAGTCACTGTTACTAGTCTCCCCCAGTACCCTGAACTATAGTCACTGTTACTAGCCTCCCCCAGTACCCTGAACTATAGTCACTGTTACTAGTCTCCCCCCAGTACCCTGAACTATAGTCACTGTTACTAGCCTCCACCCAGTACCCTGAACTATAGTCACTGTTACTAGCCTCCCCCAGTACCCTGAGCTATAGTCACTGTTACTAGCCTCCCCCCAGTACCATGAACTATAGTCACTGTTACTAGCCTCCCCCCAGTACCCTGAACTATAGTCACTGTTACTAGCCTCCACCCAGTACCCTGAACTATAGTCACTGTTACTAGCCTCCACCCAGTACCCTGCCCTGAACTATAGTCACTGTTACTAGTCTCCCCCCAGTACCCTGAACTATAGTCACTGTTACTAGCCTCCCCCCAGTACCCTGAACTATAGTCACTGTTACTAGCCTCCCCAGTACCCTGCCCTGAACTATAGTCACTGTTACTAGCCTCCCCCAGTACCCTGAACTATAGTCAGTGTTACTAGCCTCCCCCCCAGTACCCTGAACTATAGTCACTGTTACTAGCCTCCCCCCAGAACCCTGAACTATAGTCACTGTTACTAGTCTCCCCGCAGTACCCTGAACTATAGTCACTGTTACTAGTCTCCCCCCAGTACCCTGAACTATAGTCACTGTTACTAGCCTCCCCCCAGTACCCTGAACTACAGTCACTGTTACTAGTCTCCCCCAGTACCCTGCCAAGAACTATAGTCACTGTTACTAGCCTCCCCCCAGTACCCTGCCCTGAACTATAGCCACTGTTACTAGCCTCCCCCAGTACCCTGAACTATAGTCACTGTTACTAGTCTCCCCCCAGTACCCTGAACTATAGTCACTGTTACTAGCCTCCCCCCAGTACCCTGCCCTGAACTATAGCCACTGTTACTAGCCTCCCCCAGTACCCTGAACTATAGTCACTGTTACTAGTCTCCCCGCAGTACCCTGAACTATAGTCACTGTTACTAGTCTCCCCCCAGTACCCTGAACTATAGTCACTGTTACTAGCCTCCCCCAGTACCCTGAACTACAGTCACTGTTACTAGTCTCCCCCAGTACCCTGCCAAGAACTATAGTCACTGTTTCTAGTCTCCCCCCAGTACCCTGCACTGAACTATAGTCACTGTTACTAGTCTCCCCCCAGTACCCTGAACTATAGTCACTGTTACTAGTCTCCCCCAGTACCCTGCCCTGAACTATAGTCACTGTTACAAGCCTCCCCCCAATACCCTGCCCAGAACTATAGTCACTGTTTCTAGCCTCCCTCCAGTACCCTGCCCTGAACTATAATCACTGTTACTAGTCTCACCCAGTACCATGAACTATAGTCACTGTTACTAGTCTCTCCCCAGTACCCTGCCCTGAACTATAGTCACTGTTTCTAGCCTCCCTCCAGTACCCTGCCCTGAACTATAATCACTGTTACTAGTCTCACCCAGTACCATGAACTATAGTCACTGTTACTAGTCTCTCCCCAGTACCCTGCCCTGAACTATAGTCACTGTTACTAGCCTCCACCCAGTACCCTGAACTATAGTCACTGTTACTAGTCTCTCCCCAGTACCCTGCCCTGAACTATAGTCACTGTTACTAGTCCTCCCCAGTACCCTGAACTATAGTCACTGTTACTAGCCTCCCCCCAGTACCCTGAACTATAGTCACTGTTACTAGCCTCCCCCAGTACCCTGCCCTGAACTATAGTC
>NW_026284343.1:50000-73317 GCF_023373465.1 Oncorhynchus keta
TCTCCCCTCTCTCTCTCTTTCCCTCTCTCTCTCTCTCTCTCTCACTCCCCCTCTCCCCCTCCCCCTCCCCTTCTGCTGTGCATGACATAATTTATTAGTGTGATGTTACCGCCACTGTCTCCCTGTGTGTGTGTGGGGGGCATGGAGAATGCAGGCTGTTAATCAGAGAAACCAGCACTACTAATGAGAGTTCCCTCAGCACCTCCACACCACACAGTCCTCGATGTGGCTGTTGATGCTATGCTCTTTCACAGCAACCCCCCCTGAGCTGGTGCTATTCCCGTTCACAGCAACCTCCCCCCTGAGCTGGTGCTATTCCCGTTCACAGCAACCTCCCCCCTGAGCTGGTGCTATTCCCATTCACAGTAACCCCCCCTGAGCTGGTGCTATTCCCGTTCACAGCAACCCCCCCTGAGCTGGTGCTATTCCCGTTCACAGTAACCCCCCTGAGCTGGTGCTATTCCCGTTCACAGCAACCCCCTGAGCTGGTGCTATTCCCGTTCACAGCAACCTCCCCCTGAGCTGGTGCTATTCCCATTCACAGTAACCCCCCTGAGCTGGTGCTATTCCCGTTCACAGCAACCCCCCTGAGCTGGTGCTATTCCCATTCACAGTAACCCCCTGAGCTGGTGCTATTCCCGTTCACAGTAACCCCCTGAGCTGGTGTTATTCCCGTTCACAGCAACCCCCTTGAGCTGGTGCTATTCCCATTCACAGTAACCCCCCTGAGCTGGTGCTATTCCCGTTCACAGTAAACCCCCCCTGAGCTGGTGTCCTCTTACCTCGCATGAGATACAGTATCTGTGTTGTCCTCTTACCTCCCATGAGGAACAGTACCTGTGTTGTCCTCTTACCTCCCACGAGGAACAGTATCTGTGTTGTCCTCTTACCTCCCATGAGGAACAGTATCTCTGTTGTCCTCTTACCTCCCATGAGGAACAGTATCTGAGTTGTCCTCTTACCTCCCATGAGGAACAGTATCTGAGTTGTCCTCTTACCTCCCATGAGGAACAGTATCTCTGTTGTCCTCTTACCTCCCATGAGGAACAGTATCTCTGTTGTCCTCTTACCTCCCATGAGGAACAGTATCTGTGTTGTCCTCTTACCTCCCATGAGGAATAGTAATCTGTGTTGTCCTCTTACCTCCCATGAGGAACAGTATCTCTGTTGTCCTCTTACCTCCCATGAGGAACAGTATCTGTGTTGTCCTCTTACCTCCCATGAGGAACAGTATCTCTGTTGTCCTCTTACCTCCCATGAGGAACAGTATCTGTGTTGTCCTCTTACCTCCCATGAGGAATAGTATCTGTGTTGTCCTCTTACCTCCCATGAGGATCAGTACCTGTGTTGTCCTCTTACCTCCCATGAGGAACAGTATCTGTGTTGTCCTCTTACCTCCCATGAGGAACAGTATCTGTGTTGTCCTCTTACCTCCCATGAGGAACAGTATCTCTGTTGTCCTCTTACCTCCCATGAGGAACAGTATCTCTGTTATCCTCTTACCTCCCATGAGGAACAGTATCTGTGCTGCCCTCTTACCTCCAATGAGGAACAGTATCTGTGTTGTCCTCTTACCTCCCATGAGGAACAGTATCTGTGTTGTCCTGTTACCTCCCATGAGGAATAGTATCTGTGCTGCCCTCTTACCTCCCATGAGGAATAGTATCTGTGTTCTCCTGTTACCTCCCATGAGGAACAGTGTCTGTGTTATCCTCTTACCTCCCATGAGGAACAGTATCTGTGTTGTCCTCTTACCTCCAATGAGGAACAGTACCTGTGTTGTCCTCTAACCTCCCATGAGGAACAGTATCTGTGTTCTCCTCTTACCTCCCATGAGGAACAGTATCTGTGTTATCCTCTTACCTCCCATGAGGAATAGTAATCTGTGCTGTCCTCTTACCTCCCATGAGGAACAGTAATCCTGCCACGTACTGCATCAGTCCTCTATCCCAGCAGCATCCCAGAACACCTATCGTCCAGCCAAACAGAATGATGGCTACAGCCATGCCCATGAAGCCTGCCGTCATCCGCCTCAGGTCTGGAGAGACAGGAGAGATACAAGAGGGGAGGGTTAGCATGGTTACAACACACACAGTGTAGTCCATGTTCTGACACACACACACTGTAGTCCATGTTCTGACACACACACTGTAGTCCACGTTTTGACACACACACACTGTAGTCCACGTTCTGACACACACACACTGTAGTCCACGTTCAGACACACACACACACTATAGTCCACGTTCTCTGTCCACAGACACACACACTGTAGTCCACGTTCAGACACACACACTGTAGTCCATGTTCTGACACACACACACTGTAGTCCATGTTCTGACACACACACACTGTAGTCCACGTTCACACACACACACTGTAGTCCACGTTCTGACACACACACTGTAGTCCACGTTCAGACACACACACTGTAGTCCACGTTCTGACACACACACACTGTAGTCCATGTTCTGACACACACACTGTAGTCCACGTTCTGACACACACACTGTAGTCCATGTTCTGACACACACACACTGTAGTCCACGTTCAGACACACACACTGTAGTCCACGTTCTGACACACACACTGTAGTCCATGTTCTGACACACACACACTGTAGTCCATGTTCTGACACACACACACTGTAGTCCATGTTCTGACACACACACACTGTAGTCCACGTTCAGACACACACACTGTAGTCCACGTTCTGACACACACACACTGTAGTCCACGTTCTGACACACACACTGTAGTCCACGTTCTGACACACACACTGTAGTCCATGTTCTGACACACACACACTGTAGTCCACGTTCTGACACACACACTGTAGTCCACGTTCTGACACACACACTGTAGTCCACGTTCTGACACACACACACTGTAGTCCACGTTCTGACACACACACTGTAGTCCACGTTCTGACACACACACTGTAGTCCATGTTCTGACACACACACACTGTAGTCCACGTTCTGACACACACACTGTAGTCCACGTTCTGACACACACACTGTAGTCCACGTTCAGACACACACACACACTGTAGTCCACGTTCTGACACACACACTGTAGTCCACGTTCTGACACACACACTGTAGTCCACGTTCTGACACACACACTGTAGTCCACGTTCAGACACACACACTGTAGTCCACGTTCTGACACACACACTGTAGTCCATGTTCTGACACACACACACCGTAGTCCACGTTCTGACACACACACACACTGTAGTCCATGTTCAGACACACACACTGTAGTCCACATTCTGACACACACACTGTAGTCCATGTTCTGACACACACACACTGTAGTCCATGTTCAGACACACACACTGTAGTCCACATTCTGACACACACACTGTAGTCCATGTTCTGACACACACACTGTAGTCCATGTTCAGACACACACACTGTAGTCCACATTCTGACACACACACTGTAGTCCACTTTCAGACACACACACACAGAAGGGTTAGGCAACGTTCAGACAGAAATAGCTACTGGAACGGTCTTGACCTCTGACCCTGTCAGGACGCCTGTCATTCAGCTACTGGGACTGTTTTTAACCTCTGACCCTGTCAGGACGCCTGTCATTCAGCTACTGGAACTGTTTTTAACCTCTGACCCTGTCAGGACGCCTGTCATTCAGCTACTGGGACTGTGAACAGACTACTGACGACACAGCAGAGATAGAAGATCGACTGCAGCGTCTACAGAAGACAAATGTAGGAATCTGTAATGTTGCTCGTATCAGATCTCCTGACATTATGATCTCACTTCCTTATACCGTATGACCTCACTTCCTTATACCATATGACCTCACTTCCTAATACCGTATGACCTCACTTCCTAATACCGTATGACCTCACTTCCTAATACCGTATGACCTCACTTCCTAATACCGTATGACCTCACTTCCTTATACCGTATGACCTCACTTCCTTATATCGTATGACCTCACTTCCTAATACCGTATGACCTCACTTCCTAATACCGTATGACCTCACTTCCTAATACCGTATGACCTCACTTCCTAATACCGTATGACCTCACTTCCTTATACCGTATGACCTCACTTCCTTATATCGTATGACCTCACTTCCTAATACCGTATGACCTCACTTCCTAATACCGTATGACCTCACTTCCTTATACCGTATGACCTCACTTCCTTATATCGTATGACCTCACTTCCTAATACCGTATGTCCTCACTTCCTAATACCGTATGACCTCACTTCCTAATAACGTATGTCCTCACTTCCTTATACCGTATGACCACACTTCCTTATACCGTATGACATCACTTCCTAATACCGTATGACCTCACTTCCTTATACTGTATGACCTCACTTCCTTATACTGTATGACCTCACTTCCTTATACCGTATGACATCACTTCCTAATACCGTATGACCTCACTTCCTTATACTGTATGACCTCACTTCCTTATACCGTATGACCTTAGTTTGTCTATACTATTTCAGGAAAACACCTTCAGCATCCACCGAGCTCCCGCTGCTGGTGTGTGCCAGTCCGTATGCCAGCATGTTTTTACGGGCTGAGGAAGAATGATGTGGGAGAGGCCCGTAGAACCTTGACGGGCAAGCACCAACGCCCTCTAGGTAATCTGTCCCACAGTCCCACAGGGCCCATAAATACTCTACCTTTCAACAGTCCCATGTCTGCCCTAACTGCCCCAGAGCAGAACAAATAGAGAGCGAGAGAAAGAGAGAGAGAGAAGGTGGGGCAGGGAGAGCGATAGAGGGAGAGAGACTGAGGGAGAGAGACTGAGGGAGAGAGACTGAGGGAGAGAGACTGAGGGAGAGAGACTGAGGGAGAGAGGCAGAGGGAGAGAGGCGGAGGGAGAGAGGCGGAGGGAGAGAGGCGGAGGGAGAGAGACTGTGAGGGTGCAGAGAGGTATTATCCTACCCTCTATTATCCTACCCTCTATTAAACTACCCTCTATTAAACTACCCTCTACTATCCTACCCTCTATTAAACTACCCTCTATTAAACTACCCTCTATGATCCTACCCTCTATTATCCTACCCTCTATTATCCTACCATCTATTAAACTACCCTCTATGATCCTACCCTCTATTATCCTACCCTCTATTATCCTACCCTCTATTATCCTACCCTCTATGATCCTACCCTCTATGATCCTACCCTCTATTAAACTACCCTCTATTAAACTACCCTCTATGATCCTACCCTCTATTATCCTACCCTCTATTATCCTACCCTCTATTAAACTACCCTCTATGATCCTACCCTCCCACCCTATTACCCTATTATCCTACCCTCTATTATCCTACCCTCTATGATCCTACCTCTATTATCCTACCCTCTATTATCCTACCCTCCACTATCCTACCCTCTATTATCCTACCCTCTATGATCCTACCCTCTATTATACTACCCTCTATTATCCTACCCTCTATTAAACTACCCTCTATTAACCTACCCTCTACTATCCTACCCTCTATTAACCTACCCTCTATTAAACTACCCTCTATGATCCTACCCTCTATTATCCTACCCTCTATTATCCTACCCTCTATTAAACTACCCTATATGATCCTACCCTCTATTATCCTACCCTCTATTATCCTACCCTCTATGATCCTACCCTCTATGATCCTACCCTCTATTAAACTACCCTCTATTAAACTACCCTCTATGATCCTACCCTCTATTATCCTACCCTCTATTATCCTACCCTCTATTAAACTACCCTCTATGATCCTACCCTCTATTATCCTACCCTCTATTATCCTACCCTCTATTATCCTACCCTATATGATCCTACCCTCTATTATCCTACCCTCTATTATCCTACCCTCTATTATTCTACCCTCCACTATCCTACCCTCTATTATCCTACCCTCTATGATCCTACCCTCTATTATCCTACCCTCTATTAAACTACCCTCTATTAAACTACCCTCTATTAACCTACCCTCTATTATCCTACCCTCTATTATCCTACCCTCTATTATCCTACCCTCTATTAAACTACCCTCTATTATCCTACCCTCTATTATCCTACCCTACATTATCCTACCCTCCATTATCCTACCCTTTATTATTCTACCCTCTATTATCCTACCCTACATTATCCTACCCTACATTATCCTACCCTCTTTTAACCTCCCTAAAGTTCTACATTCACAGAACAATCGAACAAAGAGAAACGTAGTATTGTTTTAGGCGAAGGTTTGATGGTGTAGTGTTGGCAGCACAGAAGATCCCGTTTTACATTTACATTTACATTTAAGTCATTTAGCAGACGCTCTTATCCAGAGCGACTTACAAATTGGTGCATTCACCTTATGACATCCAGTAGAACAGTCACTTTACAATAGTGCATCTAAATCTTAAAGGGGGGTGAGAAGGATTACTTATCCTATCCTAGGTATTCCTTAAAGAGGTGGGGTTTCAGGTGTCTCCGGAAGGTGGTGATTGACTCCGCTGTCCTGGCGTCGTGAGGAGTTTGTTCCACCATTGGGGGCCAGAGCAGCGAACAGTTTTGACTGGGCTGAGCGGGAACTGTACTTCCTCAGTGGTAGGGAGGCGAGCAGGCCAGAGGTGGATGAACGCAGTGCCCTTGTTTGGGTGTAGGGCCTGATCAGAGCCTGGAGGTACTGAGGTGCCGTTCCCCTCACAGCTCCGTAGGCAAGCACCATGGTCTTGTAGCGGATGCGAGCTTCAACTGGAAGCCAGTGGAGAGAGCGGAGGAGCGGGGTGACGTGAGAGAACTTGGGAAGGTTGAACACCAGACGGGCTGCGGCGTTCTGGATGAGTTGTAGGGGTTTAATTGCAAGCTACAGTATTATACATGTTCTAATTGAACCTTTCTGTAACTAGGCAAGTCAGTTACGAACAGCTGTCTAAGAACTCCTACTGGGGAACAGTGGGCTTAACTGCCTTGTTCAGGAGCAGCGACAGACTTCTTTACCTTGTCATCTCTGGGACTCGATCCGGCCACCTAACCCAAAGCTCTAACCACTAGGCTACCTGCCACCCCATTGCACGGCTGTTGTGAATGTCAGAATCCTACTCCGCGAGGCACATCGTTCTGCAGGTTGAACATGGTGAGATTGAGACTTCTGAATTGATAGTGCAGTTTGTTTAGGCGATTTTTATAGCTAACTAGCTCTGTTAAACACTGATATTGACTTTGGTATTATAGTGTGTAGCCAGCTAGCCAGCTAGACGGCCAGCCAGCTAACCAGCTAGCTAACCAGCTAGCCTGCTAACCAGTTAGCCAGCTAACCAGCCAGCAACCAGCTAACCAGCTAACCAGCTAGCCTGCTAACCAGCTAACCAGCTAGCCATCCAGCTAACCAGCAAACCAGATAGCCAGCCAGCTAACCAGCCAGCCAGCTAACCAGCTAACCAGATAACCAGCTAGCCAGCCAGATAACCAGCTAGCCAGCTAACCAGCTAACCAGCTAGCCAGCCAGCCCATAGAGATTACTGCATTGTGTGTTCAAGTCGCTACCAACCTTATTATAACGACACAGAAAATATTGTTCTCACATACTAGTGTTATTTCACACTGTATTAGAATGAGTTGGTTTGGGTGAATTAATAAGGTGTTTTTAATAACTGTAGTCCAGTAGGGATGGATGGAGGGAGGGATGGATGGATATTCAATAGGGATGGATAGGGATGGATGGAGGGAGGACTAGAGGGAGCGAGGGAGGGATAGAGGAATGGAGGGAGGGCTAGAGGAATATAGGGATAGATGGATGGGAGGGTTAGAGGGATGGAGGGATAGAGGGATGAAAGAATGTCTAGAGGGATGGAAGGAGGGAGGGAGGGAGGGAGGGAGGGAGGGAGGGAGGGAGGGAGGGAGGGAGGGAGGGAGGGAGGGAGGGAGGGAGGGAGGGAGGGAGGGAAGGAGGGAGGGCGGGAGGGAGGGAGGGATGAAAGAATGGCTAGAGGGATGGAAGGAGGGATGGAGGGAGGGAGGGAGGGAGGGAGGGAGGGGAGGGAGGGAGGGAGGGAGGGAGGGAGGGAGGGAGGGAGGGAGGGAGGGAGGGAGGGAGGGAGGGAGGGAGGGAGGGAGGGAGGGATGAAAGAATGTCTAGAGGGATGGAAGGAGGGATGGAGGGGGAGGGAGGGATAGAGGGATGAAATAATGGCTAGAGGGATAGAAGGATGGAGGGAGGGACAGAGGGAGGGATCGAGGGAGGGACAAGAGGGAGGGAGGAAAGGAAGGAAGGAAGGAAGGAAGGAAGGAAGGAAGGAAGGAAGGAAGGAAGGAAGGAAGGAAGAAAGGAAGGAAGGAAGGAAGGAAGGAAGGAAGGAAGGAAGGAAGGAAGGAAGGAAGGAAGGAAGGAAGGATGAAAGAATGTCTAGAGGGAGGGATGGAGGGATAGAGGGATGAAAGAATGGCTAGAGGGATAGAAGGATGGAGGGAGGGATGGAGGGAGGGAGGGATGGAGTCAGAGGTATGGAGGCAGGCCTGAAAGGGAATTTACCCTTCATTTATAATCACAAACTAATTCATTTATAATCACAAACTAATTCATTTATAATCACAAACTAATTCATTTATAATCACAAACTAATTCATTTATAATCACAAACTAATTCATTTATAATCACAAACTAATTCATTTATAATCACAAACTAATTCATTTATAATCACAAACTAATTCATTTATAATCACAAACTAATTCCTTTTTTTTAGACAGCAGCTAAAATGCATCTGGACGTAAGAGAGTAAGATATGATCTATTTAATATGATCTATAATCATACTATTTCATCAGGATTCTTCTCAGCATTGTAGTTCGAACTCAAACTTCAAAAAGAGATTGAGGAGGGGGGAGAGATTGAGATGTGGGAAGAGAGATTGAGGAGGGGGGAGAGATTGAGGTGTGGGGAGAGATATTGAGGTGTGGGGAGAGAGATTGAGGAGTGGGGAGAGAGATTGAGGAGGGGGAGAGATTGAGGAGGGGGAGAGATTGAGGAGGGGAGAGATTGAGGTGTGGGGAGAGAGATTGGAGGAGGGAGAGAGAGATTGAGGTGTGGGGAGAGAGATTGAGGAGGGGGAGAGATTGAGGTGTGGGAGAGATATTGAGGAGTGGGGAGAGAGATTGAGGAGTGGGGAGAGAGATTGAGGAGGGGAGAGAGATTGAGGTGTGGGGAGAGAGATTGAGGAGGGGAGAGAGATTGAAGTGGGGGGGAGAGATTCAGATGTGGGAAGAGAGATTGAGGAGGGGGAGAGATTGAGGAGTGGGGAGAGAGATTGAGGAGGGGGGAGAGATTGAGGAGGGGGGAGAGATTGAGGTGTGGGGAGAGAGATTGAGGAGGGGGAGAGAGATTGAGGTGGGGAGAGAGATTGAGGTGTGGGGAGAGAGATTGAGGAGGGGAGAGAGATTGAGGTGTGGGGAGAGAGATTGAGGAGGGGGGAGAGAGATTGAGGAGGGGGGAGAGATTGAGATGTGGGGAGAGAGATTGAGGAGGGGGAGAGATTGAGGTGTGGGGAGAGAGATTGAGGTGTGGGGAGAGAGATTGAGGAGGGGAGAGAGATTGAGGAGGGGGAGAGATTGAGGAGGGGGGAGAGATTGAGATGTGGGGAGAGAGATTGAGGAGGGGGAGAGATTGAGGTGTGGGGAGAGAGATTGAGGAGGGGGGAGAGATTGAGGTGTGGGGAGAGAGATTGAGGAGGGGGAGAGATTTAGGAGGGGAGAGAGATTGAGGAGGGGAGAGATTGAGGAGGGGGGAGAGATTGAGATGTGGGGAGAGAGATTGAGGAGGGGGAGAGAGATTGAGGAGGGGGAGAGATTTAGGTGGGGGAGAGAGATTGAGGAGGGGGAGAGATTTAGGAGGGGAGAGAGATTGAGGAGGGGAGAGATTGAGGAGGGGAGAGATTGAGATGTGGGGGAGAGATTGAGGAGGGGGAGAGATTGAGGTTGGAGAGAGATTGAGAAGGGGAGAGAGATTTAGGATGGGGGAGAATTGAGGTGTGGGGAGAGAGATTGAGAAGGGGAGAGAGATTCAGGATGGGGGAGAATTGAGGTGTGGAGAGAGATTGAGAAGGGGAGAGAGATTTAGGACGGGGAGAATTGAGGTGTGGAGAGAGATTGAGGAGGGGGAGAGATTTAGGTGTGGGGAAGAGAGATTGAGGAGGGGGAGAGATTTAGGAGGGGAGAGAGATTGAGGAGGGGGAGAGATTGAGGAGGGGGAGAGATTGAGATGTGGGGAGAGAGATTGAGGAGGGGGAGATATTGAGGAGGGGGAGAGAGATTGAGGAGGGGGAGAGATTGAGGAGGGGGAGAGAGATTGAGGAGGGGGAGAGAGATTGAGGAGGGGGAGAGATTGTGTATGTAAATGATGCAGGTGCAGATATCATCCCCTCATCAGGAGAGACATTATCCATGTACACAATTATTCACCTCCTCCTGAAGCTTCCCCAGATACACCAGACCTGCTTCCCCAGATACATCAGACCTGCTTCCCCCAGATACACCAGACCTGCTTCCCCAGATACACCAGACCTGCTTCCCCAGATACACCAGACCTGCTTCCCCCAGATACACCAGACCTGCTTCCCCCAGATACACCAGACCTGCTTCCCCCAGATACACCAGACCTGCTTCCCCCAGATACACCAGACCTGCTTCCCCAGATACATCAGACCTGCTTCCCCCAGATACATCAGACCTGCTTCTGACATAGAGGAGTGTTGCTGCTTCCCCCAGATACACCAGACCTGCTTCCCCAGATACATCAGACCTGCTTCCCCAGATACACCAGACCTGCTTCCCCCAGATACACCAGACCTGCTTCCCCCAGATACAACAGACCTGCTTCTGACATAGAGGGGTGTTGCTGCTTCCCCAGATACATCAGACCTGCTTCTGACATAGAGGGGTGTTGCTGCTTCCCCCAGATACACCAGACCTGCTTCCCCCAGATACACCAGACCTGCTTCTGACATAGAGGGGTGTTGCTGCTTCCCCCAGATACACCAGACCTGCTTCCCCCAGATACAACAGACCTGCTTCCCCCAGATACATCAGACCTGCTTCCCCCAGATACATCAGACCTGCTTCCCCCAGATACAACAGACCTGCTTCCCCCAGATACATCAGACCTGCTTCCCCAGATACAACAGACCTGCTTCCCCAGATACAACAGACCTGCTTCTGACATAGAGGGGTGTTGCTGCTTCCCCCAGATACATCAGACCTGCTTCCCCCAGATACAACAGACCTGCTTCCCCCAGATACATCAGACCTGCTTCTGACATAGAGGAGTGTTGCTGCTTCCCCAGATACACCAGACCTGCTTCCCCAGATACAACAGACCTGCTTCCCCCAGATACACCAGACCTGCTTCCCCAGATACACCAGACCTGCTTCCCCCAGATACATCAGACCTGCTTCCCCAGATACACCAGACCTGCTTCCCCAGATACAACAGACCTGCTTCCCCCAGATACACCAGACCTGCTTCCCCAGATACATCAGACCTGCTTCTGACATAGAGGGGTGTTGCTGCTTCCCCCAGATACACCAGACCTGCTTCCCCAGATACATCAGACCTGCTTCCCCCAGATACACCAGACCTGCTTCCCCAGATACACCAGACCTGCTTCCCCAGATACAACAGACCTGCTTCTGACATAGAGTAGTGTTGCTGCTTCCCCAGATACATCAGACCTGCTTCCCCAGATACATCAGACCTGCTTCCCCAGATACATCAGACCTGCTTCTGACATAGAGGGGTGTTGCTGCTTCCCCAGATACATCAGACCTGCTTCCCCCAGATACATCAGACCTGCTTCCCCAGATACACCAGACCTGCTTCTGACATAGAGTAGTGTTGCTGCTTCCCCCAGATACACCAGACCTGCTTCTGACATAGAGGGGTGTTGCTGCTTCCCCAGATACACCAGACCTGCTTCCCAGATACATCAGACCTGCTTCTGACATAGAGGGGTGTTGCTGCTTCCCCAGATACACCAGACCTGCTTCCCCAGATACATCAGACCTGCTTCTGACATAGAGGGGTGTTGCTGCTTCCCCAGATACATCAGACCTGCTTCTGACATAGAGGGGTGTTGCTGCTTCCCCAGATACATCAGACCTGCTTCTGACATAGAGGGGTGTTGCTGCTTCCCCAGATACACCAGACCTGCTTCTGACATAGAGGGGTGTTGCTGCTTCCCCCAGATACACCAGACCTGCTTCCCCAGATACAACAGACCTGCTTCTGACATAGAGTAGTGTTGCTGCTTCCCCAGATACACCAGACCTGCTTCTGACATAGAGGGGTGTTGCTGCTTCCCCAGATACACCAGACCTGCTTCCCCAGATACAACAGACCTGCTTCTGACATAGAGTAGTGTTGCTGCTTCCCCCAGATACACCAGACCTGCTTCTGACATAGAGGGGTGTTGCTGCTTCCCCAGATACACCAGACCTGCTTCCCCAGATACATCAGACCTGCTTCTGACATAGAGGGGTGTTGCTGCTTCCCCAGATACACCAGACCTGCTTCCCCAGATACATCAGACCTGCTTCTGACATAGAGGGTGTTGCTGCTTCCCCAGATACATCAGACCTGCTTCCCCAGATACACCAGACCTGCTTCTGACATAGAGGAGTGTTGCTGCTTCCCCAGATACAACAGACCTGCTTCCCCAGATACATCAGACCTGCTTCCCCCAGATACATCAGACCTGCTTCCCCAGATACACCAGACCTGCTTCCCCAGATACAACAGACCTGCTTCCCCCAGATACACCAGACCTGCTTCCCCCAGATACATCAGACCTGCTTCTGACATAGAGGAGTGTTGCTGCTTCCCCAGATACACCAGACCTGCTTCCCCAGATACAACAGACCTGCTTCCCCAGATACATCAGACCTGCTTCCCCAGATACACCAGACCTGCTTCCCCCAGATACAACAGACCTGCTTCCCCAGATACATCAGACCTGCTTCCCCCAGATACAACAGACCTGCTTCCCCAGATACAACAGACCTGCTTCCCCAGATACACCAGACCTGCTTCCCCAGATACAACAGACCTGCTTCCCCAGATACACCAGACCTGCTTCCCCCAGATACATCAGACCTGCTTCTGACATAGAGGGGTGTTGCTGCTTCCCCAGATACACCAGACCTGCTTCCCCAGATACATCAGACCTGCTTCCCCCAGATACACCAGACCTGCTTCCCCCAGATACACCAGACCTGCTTCCCCAGATACACCAGACCTGCTTCCCCAGATACAACAGACCTGCTTCTGACATAGAGTAGTGTTGCTGCTTCCCCAGATACATCAGACCTGCTTCCCCCAGATACATCAGACCTGCTTCCCCCAGATACATCAGACCTGCTTCTGACATAGAGGGGTGTTGCTGCTTCCCCAGATACATCAGACCTGCTTCCCCAGATACATCAGACCTGCTTCCCCCAGATACACCAGACCTGCTTCTGACATAGAGTAGTGTTGCTGCTTCCCCAGATACACCAGACCTGCTTCTGACATAGAGGGGTGTTGCTGCTTCCCCAGATACACCAGACCTGCTTCCCCAGATACATCAGACCTGCTTCTGACATAGAGGGGTGTTGCTGCTTCCCCAGATACACCAGACCTGCTTCCCCAGATACATCAGACCTGCTTCTGACATAGAGGGGTGTTGCTGCTTCCCAGATACATCAGACCTGCTTCTGACATAGAGGGGTGTTGCTGCTTCCCCAGATACATCAGACCTGCTTCTGACATAGAGGGGTGTTGCTGCTTCCCCAGATACACCAGACCTGCTTCTGACATAGAGGGGTGTTGCTGCTTCCCCCAGATACACCAGACCTGCTTCCCCAGATACAACAGACCTGCTTCTGACATAGAGTAGTGTTGCTGCTTCCCCCAGATACACCAGACCTGCTTCTGACATAGAGGGGTGTTGCTGCTTCCCCAGATACACCAGACCTGCTTCCCCAGATACAACAGACCTGCTTCTGACATAGAGTAGTGTTGCTGCTTCCCCAGATACACCAGACCTGCTTCTGACATAGAGGGGTGTTGCTGCTTCCCCAGATACACCAGACCTGCTTCCCCAGATACATCAGACCTGCTTCTGACATAGAGGGGTGTTGCTGCTTCCCCCAGATACACCAGACCTGCTTCCCCAGATACATCAGACCTGCTTCTGACATAGAGGGGTGTTGCTGCTTCCCCAGATACATCAGACCTGCTTCCCCAGATACACCAGACCTGCTTCTGACATAGAGGAGTGTTGCTGCTTCCCCAGATACAACAGACCTGCTTCCCCAGATACATCAGACCTGCTTCCCCAGATACATCAGACCTGCTTCCCCCAGATACACCAGACCTGCTTCCCCAGATACAACAGACCTGCTTCCCCCAGATACACCAGACCTGCTTCCCCAGATACACCAGACCTGCTTCCCCAGATACACCAGACCTGCTTCCCAGATACATCAGACCTGCTTCCCCAGACACCAGACCTGCTTCCCCAGATACAACAGTCCTGCTTCCCCAGATACACCAGACCTGCTTCCCCAGATACACCAGACCTGCTTCCCCCAGATACACCAGACCTGCTTCTGACATAGAGGAGTGTTGCTGCTTCCCCCAGATACACCAGACCTGCTTCCCCAGATACACCAGACCTGCTTCCCCAGATACAACAGACCTGCTTCTGACATAGAGGGGTGTTGCTGCTTCCCCAGATACATCAGACCTGCTTCCCCAGATACATCAGACCTGCTTCTGACATAGAGGAGTGTTGCTGCTTCCCCAGATACATCAGACCTGCTTCCCCAGATACAACAGACCTGCTTCCCCAGATACATCAGACCTGCTTCCCCAGATACATCAGACCTGCTTCCCCAGATACATCAGACCTGCTTCCCCAGATACACCAGACCTGCTTCCCCAGATACAACAGACCTGCTTCCCCAGATACAACAGACCTGCTTCTGACATAGAGGGGTGTTGCTGCTTCCCCAGATACAACAGACCTGCTTCCCCAGATACACCAGACCTGCTTCTGACATAGAGGGGTGTTGCTGCTTCCCCAGATACAACAGACCTGCTTCCCCAGATACAACAGACCTGCTTCTGACATAGAGGAGTGTTGCTGCTTCCCCAGATACATCAGACCTGCTTCCCCAGATACACCAGACCTGCTTCCCCAGATACACCAGACCTGCTTCTAACATAGAGGGGTGTTGCTGCTTCCCCCAGATACACCAGACCTGCTTCCAACATAGAGGGGTGTTGCTGCTTCCCCTAGATACACCAGACCTGCTTCCCCAGATACATCAGACCTGCTTCCCCCAGATACACCAGACCTGCTTCCCCCAGATACACCAGACCTGCTTCCCCCAGATACACCAGACCTGCTTCCCCAGATACACCAGACCTGCTTCTGACATAGAGGAGTGTTGCTGCTTCCCCCAGATACATCAGACCTGCTTCCCCAGATACATCAGACCTGCTTCCCCAGATACACCAGACCTGCTTCCCCAGATACACCAGACCTGCTTCTGACATAGAGTAGTGTTGCTGCTTCCCCAGATACACCAGACCTGCTTCCCCAGATACACCAGACCTGCTTCCCCAGATACACCAGACCTGCTTCCCCAGATACACCAGACCTGCTTCTGACATAGAGGAGTGTTGCTGCTTCCCCAGATACACCAGACCTGCTTCCCCCAGATACATCAGACCTGCTTCCCCAGATACACCAGACCTGCTTCTGACATAGAGGGGTGTTGCTGCTTCCCCAGATACAACAGACCTGCTTCCCCCAGATACAACAGACCTGCTTCCCCAGATACACCAGACCTGCTTCTGACATAGAGGGGTGTTGCTGCTTCCCCAGATACATCAGACCTGCTTCCCCAGATACACCAGACCTGCTTCTGACATAGAGGGGTGTTGCTGCTTCCCCAGATACATCAGACCTGCTTCCCCAGATACACCAGACCTGCTTCTGACATAGAGGAGTGTTGCTGCTTCCCCCAGATACATCAGACCTGCTTCCCCCAGATACAACAGACCTGCTTCTGACATAGAGGGGTGTTGCTGCTTCCCCAGATACATCAGACCTGCTTCCCCCAGATACACCAGACCTGCTTCTGACATAGAGGGGTGTTGCTGCTTCCCCAGATACATCAGACCTGCTTCCCCAGATACACCAGACCTGCTTCTGACATAGAGGAGTGTTGCTGCTTCCCCAGATACATCAGACCTGCTTCCCCAGATACATCAGACCTGCTTCCCCAGATACATCAGACCTGCTTCCCCCAGATACACCAGACCTGCTTCTGACATAGAGGGGTGTTGCTGCTTCCCCAGATACATCAGACCGGCTTCCCCAGATACATCAGACCTGCTTCTGACATAGAGGGGTGTTGCTGCTTCCCCCAGATACATCAGACCTGCTTCTGACATAGAGGGGTGTTGCTGCTTCCCCCAGATACATCAGACCTGCTTCTGACATAGAGGGTGTTGCTGCTTCCCCCAGATACACCAGACCTGCTTCTGACATAGAGGGGTGTTGCTGCTTCCCCCAGATACACCAGACCTGCTTCCCCAGATACAACAGACCTGCTTCCCCCAGATACAACAGACCTGCTTCTGACATAGAGGAGTGTTGCTGCTTCCCCAGATACAACAGACCTGCTTCCCCAGATACACCAGACCTGCTTCCCCAGATACACCAGACCTGCTTCCCCAGATACACCAGACCTGCTTCTGACATAGAGGGGTGTTGCTGCTTCCCCCAGATACACCAGACCTGCTTCCCCCAGATACATCAGACCTGCTTCCCCAGATACAACAGACCTGCTTCTGACATAGAGGAGTGTTGCTGCTTCCCCAGATACATCAGACCTGCTTCCCCAGATACACCAGACCTGCTTCCCCAGATACACCAGACCTGCTTCTGACATAGAGGGGTGTTGCTGCTTCCCCAGATACATCAGACCTGCTTCTGACATAGAGGGGTGTTGCTGCTTCCCCAGATACACCAGACCTGCTTCCCCCAGATACATCAGACCTGCTTCCCCAGATACACCAGACCTGCTTCCCCCAGATACACCAGACCTGCTTCCCCCAGATACACCAGACCTGCTTCCCCAGATACACCAGACCTGCTTCTGACATAGAGGAGTGTTGCTGCTTCCCCCAGATACATCAGACCTGCTTCCCCCAGATACAACAGACCTGCTTCCCCCAGATACACCAGACCTGCTTCCCCAGATACACCAGACCTGCTTCTGACATAGAGTAGTGTTGCTGCTTCCCCAGATACACCAGACCTGCTTCCCCAGATACACCAGACCTGCTTCCCCAGATACACCAGACCTGCTTCCCCAGATACACCAGACCTGCTTCTGACATAGAGGAGTGTTGCTGCTTTCCCCAGATACACCAGACCTGCTTCCCCAGATACACCAGACCTGCTTCCCCAGATACATCAGACCTGCTTCCCCCAGATACACCAGACCTGCTTCTGACATAGAGGGGTGTTGCTGCTTCCCCCAGATACAACAGACCTGCTTCCCCCAGATACACCAGACCTGCTTCTGACATAGAGGGGTGTTGCTGCTTCCCCCAGATACACCAGACCTGCTTCCCCCAGATACACCAGACCTGCTTCCCCCAGATACACCAGACCTGCTTCCCCCAGATACAACAGACCTGCTTCCCCCAGATACACCAGACCTGCTTCTGACATAGAGGGGTGTTGCTGCTTCCCCCAGATACATCAGACCTGCTTCCCCAGATACACCAGACCTGCTTCTGACATAGAGGAGTGTTGCTGCTTCCCCAGATACATCAGACCTGCTTCCCCAGATACAACAGACCTGCTTCTGACATAGAGGGGTGTTGCTGCTTCCCCAGATACATCAGACCTGCTTCCCCAGATACACCAGACCTGCTTCTGACATAGAGGGGTGTTGCTGCTTCCCCAGATACATCAGACCTGCTTCCCCAGATACACCAGACCTGCTTCTGACATAGAGGAGTGTTGCTGCTTCCCCAGATACACCAGACCTGCTTCCCCAGATACACCAGACCTGCTTCCCCAGATACAACAGACCTGCTTCTGACATAGAGGGGTGTTGCTGCTTCCCCCAGATACATCAGACCTGCTTCCCCAGATACATCAGACCTGCTTCTGACATAGAGGAGTGTTGCTGCCCCCAGATACATCAGACCTGCTTCCCCAGATACACAGACCTGCTTCCCCCAGATACATCAGACCTGCTTCCCCCAGATACATCAGACCTGCTTCCCCAGATACATCAGACCTGCTTCCCCCAGATACACCAGACCTGCTTCCCCAGATACAACAGACCTGCTTCCCCCAGATACAACAGACCTGCTTCTGACATAGAGGAGTGTTGCTGCTTCCCCCAGATACAACAGACCTGCTTCCCCAGATACAACAGACCTGCTTCTGACATAGAGGAGTGTTGCTGCTTCCCCCAGATACACCAGACCTGCTTCCCCCAGATACACCAGACCTGCTTCTGACATAGAGGGGTGTTGCTGCTTCCCCCAGATACATCAGACCTGCTTCTGACATAGAGGGGTGTTGCTGCTTCCCCAGATACACCAGACCTGCTTCCCCAGATACATCAGACCTGCTTCCCCAGATACACCAGACCTGCTTCCCCCAGATACACCAGACCTGCTTCTGACATAGAGGACCTGCTTCCCCAGATACATCAGACCTGCTTCCCCCAGATACATCAGACCTGCTTCCCCAGATACACCAGACCTGCTTCCCCAGATACACCAGACCTGCTTCTGACATAGAGTAGTGTTGCTGCTTCCCCAGATACACCAGACCTGCTTCCCCCAGATACACCAGACCTGCTTCCCCAGATACACCAGACCTGCTTCCCCAAATACACCAGACCTGCTTCTGACATAGAGGAGTGTTGCTGCTTCCCCCCAGATACACAGACCTGCTTCCCCCAGATACATCAGACCTGCTTCCCCCAGATACACCAGACCTGCTTCTGACATAGGGGTGTTGCTGCTTCCCCAGATACAACAGACCTGCTTCCCCAGATACAACAGACCTGCTTCCCCAGATACACCAGACCTGCTTCTGACATAGAGGGGTGTTGCTGCTTCCCCAGATACATCAGACCTGCTTCTGACATAGAGGAGTGTTGCTGCTTCCCCAGATACACCAGACCTGCTTCCCCAGATACAACAGACCTGCTTCTGACATAGAGGGGTGTTGCTGCTTCCCCAGATACATCAGACCTGCTTCCCCAGATACACCAGACCTGCTTCTGACATAGAGGGGTGTTGCTGCTTCCCCAGATACATCAGACCTGCTTCCCCCAGATACACCAGACCTGCTTCTGACATAGAGGTGTTGCTGCTTCCCCAGATACATCAGACCTGCTTCCCCAGATACACCAGACCTGCTTCTGACATAGAGGAGTGTTGCTGCTTCCCCAGATACATCAGACCTGCTTCCCCAGATACATCAGACCTTGCCCCCAGATACATCAGACCTGCTTCCCCAGATACACCAGACCTGCTTCTGACATAGAGGGGGTGTTGCTGCTTCCCCCAGATACATCAGACCTGCTTCCCCAGATACATCAGACCTGCTTCCCCAGATACATCAGACCTGCTTCTGACATAGAGGGGTGTTGCTGCTTCCCCCAGATACATCAGACCTGCTTCTGACATAGAGGGGTGTTGCTGCTTCCCCAGATACATCAGACCTGCTTCTGACATAGAGGGGTGTTGCTGCTTCCCCAGATACACCAGACCTGCTTCTGACATAGAGGGGTGTTGCTGCTTCCCCAGATACACCAGACCTGCTTCCCCAGATACAACAGACCTGCTTCCCCAGATACAACAGACCTGCTTCTGACATAGAGGAGTGTTGCTGCTTCCCCCCAGATACAACAGACCTGCTTCCCCAGATACACCAGACCTGCTTCTGACATAGAGGGGTGTTGCTGCTTCCCCAGATACACCAGACCTGCTTCCCCCCAGATACATCAGACCTGCTTCCCCAGATACAACAGACCTGCTTCTGACATAGAGGAGTGTTGCTGCTTCCCCAGATACATCAGACCTGCTTCCCCAGATACACCAGACCTGCTTCCCCAGATACACCAGACCTGCTTCTGACATAGAGGGGTGTTGCTGCTTCCCCAGATACATCAGACCTGCTTCTGACATAGAGGGGTGTTGCTGCTTCCCCCAGATACACCAGACCTGCTTCCCCAGATACATCAGACCTGCTTCCCCAGATACACCAGACCTGCTTCCCAGATACACCAGACCTGCTTCCCCAGATACACCAGACCTGCTTCCCCCAGATACACCAGACCTGCTTCTGACATAGAGGAGTGTTGCTGCTTTCCCCCCAGATACATCAGACCTGCTTCCCCCAGATACATCAGACCTGCTTCCCCAGATACACCAGACCTGCTTCCCCAGATACACCAGACCTGCTTCTGACATAGAGTAGTGTTGCTGCTTCCCCAGATACACCAGACCTGCTTCCCCCAGATACACCAGACCTGCTTCCCCAGATACACCAGACCTGCTTCCCCAGATACACCAGACCTGCTTCTGACATAGAGGAGTGTTGCTGCTTCCCCAGATACACCAGACCTGCTTCCCCAGATACACCAGACCTGCTTCCCCAGATACACCAGACCTGCTTCCCCAGATACATCAGACCTGCTTCCCCCAGATACACCAGACCTGCTTCTGACATAGAGGGGTGTTGCTGCTTCCCCCAGATACAACAGACCTGCTTCCCCAGATACAACAGACCTGCTTCCCCCAGATACACCAGACCTGCTTCTGACATAGAGGGTTGCTGCTTCCCCCAGATACATCAGACCTGCTTCCCCAGATACACCAGACCTGCTTCCCCCCAGATACATCAGACCTGCTTCCCCCAGATACACCAGACCTGCTTCTGACATAGAGGGGTGTTGCTGCTTCCCCAGATACAACAGACCTGCTTCCCCAGATACAACAGACCTGCTTCCCCCAGATACATCAGACCTGCTTCCCCCAGATACACCCAGACCTGCTTCCCCAGATACATCAGACCTGCTTCCCCCAGATACACCAGACCTGCTTCTGACATAGAGGGGTGTTGCTGCTTCCCCAGATACACCAGACCTGCTTCCCCAGATACACCAGACCTGCTTCCCCCAGATACAACAGACCTGCTTCTGACATAGAGGGGTGTTGCTGCTTCCCCCAGATACATCAGGACCTGCTTCCCCCAGATACAGACCTGCTTCTGACATAGAGGGGTGTTGCTGCTTCCCAGATACATCAGACCTGCTTCCCCCAGATACACCAGACCTGCTTCTGACATCGAGGAGTGTTGCTGCTTCCCCAGATACATCAGACCTGCTTCCCCAGATACATCAGACCTGCTTCCCCCAGATACATCAGACCTGCTTCCCCCAGATACACCAGACCTGCTTCTGACATAGAGGGGTGTTGCTGCTTCCCCCAGATACATCAGACCTGCTTCCCCAGATACATCAGACCTGCTTCTGACATAGAGGGTGTTGCTGCTTCCCCAGATACATCAGACCTGCTTCTGACATAGAGGGGTGTTGCTGCTTCCCCCAGATACATCAGACCTGCTTCTGACATAGAGGGGTGTTGCTGCTTCCCCAGATACACCAGACCTGCTTCTGACATAGAGGGGTGTTGCTGCTTCCCAGATACACCAGACCTGCTTCTGACATAGAGGGGTGTTGCTGCTTCCCCAGATACACCAGACCTGCTTCCCCAGATACACCAGACCTGCTTCTGACATAGAGGGGTGTTGCTGCTTCCCCCAGATACATCAGACCTGCTTCCCCAGATACATCAGACCTGCTTCTGACATAGAGGGGTGTTGCTGCTTCCCAGATACATCAGACCTGCTTCTGACATAGAGGGGTGTTGCTGCTTCCCCAGATACATCAGACCTGCTTCTGACATAGAGGGGTGTTGCTGCTTCCCCAGATACACCAGACCTGCTTCTGACATAGAGGGGTGTTGCTGCTTCCCCAGATACACCAGACCTGCTTCTGACATAGAGGGGTGTTGCTGCTTCCCCCAGATACACCAGACCTGCTTCCCCAGATACAACAGACCTGCTTCTGACATAGAGGGGTGTTGCTGCTTCCCCAGATACACCAGACCTGCTTCCCCAGATACAACAGACCTGCTTCTGACATAGAGTAGTGTTGCTGCTTCCCCCAGATACACCAGACCTGCTTCTGACATAGAGGGGTGTTGCTGCTTCCCCAGATACACCAGACCTGCTTCCCCAGATACAACAGACCTGCTTCTGACATAGAGTAGTGTTGCTGCTTCCCCCAGATACACCAGACCTGCTTCCCCAGATACATCAGACCTGCTTCTGACATAGAGGGGTGTTGCTGCTTCCCCAGATACACCAGACCTGCTTCCCCAGATACATCAGACCTGCTTCTGACATAGAGGGTGTTGCTGCTTCCCCAGATACATCAGACCTGCTTCCCCAGATACACCAGACCTGCTTCCCCAGATACATCAGACCTGCTTCTGACATAGAGGGGTGTTGCTGCTTCCCCAGATACACCAGACCTGCTTCCCCCCAGATACACCAGACCTGCTTCCCCCAGATACCAGACCTGCTTCTGACATAGAGGGGTGTTGCTGCTTCCCCCAGATACACCAGACCTGCTTCCCCCAGATACACCAGACCTGCTTCCCCAGATACACCAGACCTGCTTCCCCAGATACACCAGACCTGCTTTCCCCAGATACACCAGACCTGCTTCCCCAGATACAACAGACCTGCTTCTGACATAGAGGGGTGTTGCTGCTTCCCCAGATACATCAGACCTGCTTCCCCAGATACAACAGACCTGCTTCTGACATAGAGGAGTGTTGCTGCTTCCCCAGATACATCAGACCTGCTTCCCCCAGATACACCAGACCTGCTTCTGACATAGAGGGGTGTTGCTGCTTCCCCAGATACATCAGACCTGCTTCCCCAGATACACCAGACCTGCTTCTGACATAGAGGGTGTTGCTGCTTCCCCCCCAGATACATCAGACCTGCTTCCCCAGATACACCAGACAGATACACCAGACCTGCTTCCCCAGATACATCAGACCTGCCCAGATACACCAGACCTGCTTCCCCAGATACACCTGCTTCAGACAATAGACTGTTTCCCCCAGATACATCAGACCTGCTTCTGACATAGAGGGGTGTTGCTGCTTCCCCCAGATACACCAGA
>NW_026284344.1:0-3658 GCF_023373465.1 Oncorhynchus keta
TGACACGTTTTTCTTCTTTTTGTTGTTGTTATTCTGTCTCTCACTGTTCAAATAAACCTACCATTAAAATTATAGACTGATCATTTCTTTGTCAGTGGGCAAACATACAAAATCAGCAGGGGATCAAATCATTTTTCCCCTCACTGTATATACTTTTCAAGTTACAGTATTTCCTTCATAACACTTAACTTCTTCGAGATAGGGTGCGCTCTTTTAATTTTTGGATAAAAAACGTTCCCGTTTTAAACAAGATATTTTGGCACGAAAAGATGCTCGACTATGCATGTAATTGACAGCTTTGGAAAGAAAAAACTCAGACGTTTCCAAAACTGCAAAGATATTATCTGTGAGTGCCCCAGAACTAATGCTACAGGCGAAACCAAGATGAAGTTTCATACAGGAAATGCCCCAGATTCTGAAGGCGCTGTGTTCCAATGTCTCCTTATATGGCTGTGAATGCGCCAGGAATGAGCCTGCCCTTTCTATCGTTTCCCCAAGGTGTCTGCAGCATTGTGACGTATTTGTAGGCATATCATTGGAAGATTGACCATAAGAGACTACATTTACCAGTGCCCGGTGTCCTGCGTCGAAACTGTTGCGTAATCTCCAGGTGCGTGCATGTTTCCATTTTGAAGAGATGAGAAACTGCCACGAGTGACTTATCATCGAATAGATATGTGAAAAACACCTTGAGGATTGATTCTAAATAATGTTTACCATGTTTCAGTCGATATTATGGAGTTAATTTGGAAAACAGTTTGGCGTTTTTTTTTTGGTAAACAAACGTGATGCACAAAATGGAGCGATTTCTCCTAAACAAATAATCTTTCAGGAAAAACTGAAAATTTGCTATCTAACTGAGAGTCTCCTCATTGAAAACATCCAAAGTTTATTTGAATGCTTTTCTGTTTTTTGTGAAAATGTTGCCTGCTGAATGCTAACGCTAAATGCTACGCAAGCTATCAATAGCTATCAATACTGTTACACAAATGCTTGTTTTGCTATGGTTGAGAAGCATATTTTTGAAAATCTGAGATGACAGTGTTGTTAACAAAAGGCTAAGCTTGAGAGCTAGCATATTGATTTCATTTCATTTGCGATTTTCATGAATAGTTAACGGTGCGTTATGGTAATGGGGCTTGAGGCTGTAGTCACGATCCCAGATCCGGGATGGCTCGACGCAAGAAGTTAATGGCATCACAAAATAACCCATATTCAATTATTATTCTTCAGATCACCTCTGACCATTGCCCACGTTCTTATGTTAGAAATATTGTTCCAGTATTCGCTTTTGAACGTGATAAAGTTTCTGCAGGAAACTCTGGAAACAAAGGAACATTAGTGTACTGAATTTGGAGAGGGATGTTCTTTGGATCTTCTTTCCTTTAATTTACAACAGGGCGTGAGGTGTCAACCCCCACAGCAGCTCCCTCCTCCCATCTTCTATGAGTGAGAGAGGGCCTGGTTATTGCCAAGCTGATCTGACCCATTCAGATCCTTACAGGACATTCATGACAGTCCCCCTCTGTTGGGTTTAATCTAGGAAGGATTCTGCAAGTTGCAACCCACCACAAAAGTGACCATGGGATGTCCTGGTTTTTCAGGTCATCGTAGTAGACCCCCTCTGGTGGTTTACCCTGGTTGGATTCCTGCAAGCTGCACACCACCACAAGATTGGCCAGGGGATCTCCTGGTTTTGAATCATCGTTCCTGATCCGTCGTCCAGTTGTCCAGGCATCAATTTAGACAGACATTAATAACGCACAACACTCATGCAATACATCATTACATGTGACACTAACTAGTGGTTGTATGGGGAACTTGTTTGTGGCAGTATCACTTCCTAAGTGTAAAAGTAAATGAAAAAAAAAATGAACACAGACAAAAGATAAACAAAATATAGTTACCACACCTTAATCATCTATATACGTCCACGGTCTTGGCTAAATTACTAGCATGGCATTTTGTCTAATCTGGGGGGAGATCCTTATTAGCGGTGTGTTGCTAAAGGCACTCTCCTAAGTTGATAACTACATGATAAGTCTACAGCTGTAAGGCACTAGGTACTTCGGACAGTCTACAGAGACGACCTATGTACCTCTGGGGAGAAACTGGTGAGCTGTAGCTGTAGAGTCAAAGGTCTATTTACAACTTTACCAAGGCTGGTATTTTGCTCGGGCCCTTAAGTGATCCTAGTATAAATCCTCACTAAATGTCCCATTGTACATGTGCATTTATGCTTACACAAGCTCATATGCAAGGGAAAGAAGTACCAAATATCCTGGTAGGCCGCAACCTGTTCAGAATGAGTCTGACGTCATCAGATCATGATCATCCATGTCAGTGACTGTGTGTCAGTAAGAAATCGGTGCCGACCTCAAGACATTGGCCAAGGGGACTTATAGTGGTTTTACAAGAAGTCAATGTGTCTTACACCACTGTAGTGGCGATAGGTATGAAGGAGTCTATTCATAGCCATGTTATCCACGGAGGAGCTAACCTCACGACAGAAGTACTCTATAAGCACTGAGCCAGTCTTACGAGGTGAGATCATGGTTCATGACTTCTAAAAACTTTCCTCCTGAATGGAGGGTTCTGTTTATTAGTGGCATGCGTGTTAACCATCAGAAGAGTGTTCTGGAGATTCCCTTCCACGTGTTGCAATCTGAGTGATCACTACCTCCTCTGTTGCGCTTATCAGTTTGAATTGTTAGGTCTCTAACCTCCTGACTGATTGTGGCTGGACTGACTGTTCCTGGCGTTGGTACCCAAGGCAACCAGCCACTCTACCAATTCATACCGAAATGTTATCCTACCGGAACACATGATTAGAGCATTTTACTATTTGCATTGTAATTGAGACTACACATGGCAAGGAATGATTATTGTTGATTATCGTTAACATTTTTTTTGTTCCACTGGACTTTTACGACCAGTGTGGACACCTCAGTGATATCTCAGATGCTCCTCTCTGATCTCATGGGGAATTTTACAACATGATTTGTTTCCTGATCAGGCGGCCTCGTACAGTGTTGCATGCAGTCTCGACTTTCCCACTGGCCTCGACGAGGCTCATCATGGGTCTGGGCTAGTATTCCCCCCTTTGTGTCTCGGGACCCATCCACCAGCGAATAGGTCGGACCCTTTGTACAAGTTGCCAGCAGCCGCGTTAGTCAATTGGCTATAACCTTTCAACCAAATCTCCTGGTGTTTGTGCTTCAAAACTCTCAGTGGCTGTCGTGACCTGCCAGTCACCACAACGTCCACGTGTGGAAACCGTTCCAGTACATGTGAACTGAGCCAAGGATATCTTTCTGCGAAAACATGAAAAGGATAGTCTATCAGGTTTGCCGATTGGATGTTACGAGATATCAAGAGGTGTCGAAATACATTTTTCCCAAGGGGTCCTGTCAACAGATACTCCTTGTGGATGATAGTGTTGCAGCCAACGTTAGAAGACAGTGTGGTCAGTGGAGACAGCACGGTTACTTATTGGTTGTTTTTCCCAATAAATCAGTGGGACCAAACGATCCACTTTTGATGCCTTAAAAGCTGTGCTCACAAGCTCTCAGAGTTCTGAGATTGGCAAGCTAATCTGGGCTGTAATGACATAGGCCAAAGTAAGCTGAATGAAGCCTATGATTGTATGCTTGTGGGT
>NW_026284345.1:0-11251 GCF_023373465.1 Oncorhynchus keta
CACCTATAGGTTTAATCTCTGTATCAGTATCATGTCCACCTATAGGTTTAATCTCTGTATCAGTATCATGTCCACCTATAGGTTTAATCTCTGTATCAGTATCCACCTATAGGTTTAATCTCTGTATCAGTATCATGTCCACCTATAGGTTTAATCTCTGTATCAGTATCATGTCCACCTATAGGTTTAATCTCTGTATCAGTATCCACCTATAGGTTTAATCTCTGTATCAGTATCATGTTCACCTATAGGTTTTAATCTCTGTATCAGTATCCACCTATAGGTTTAATCTCTGTATCAGTATCACGTCCACCTATAGGTTTAATCTCTGTATCAGTATCATGTCCACCTATAGGTTTAATCTCTGTATCAGTATCCACCTATAGGTTTAATCTCTGTATCAGTATCCACCTATAGGTTTAATCTCTGTATCAGTATCATGTCCACCTATAGGTTTAATCTCTGTATCAGTATCATGTCCACCTATAGGTTTAATCTCTGTATCAGTATCCACCTATAGGTTTAATCTCTGTATCAGTATCATGTCACCTATAGGTTTAATCTCTGTATCAGTATCCACCTATAGGTTTAATCTCTGTATCAGTATCATGTCCACCTATAGGTTTAATCTCTGTATCAGTATCCACCTATAGGTTTAATCTCTGTATCAGTATCATGTCCACCTATAGGTTTAATCTCTGTATCAGTATCATGTCCACCTATAGGTTTAATCTCTGTATCAGTATCCACCTATAGGTTTAATCTCTGTATCAGTATCATGTCCACCTATAGGTTTAATCTCTGTATCAGTATCATGTCCACCTATAGGTTTAATCTCTGTATCAGTATCCCACCTATAGGTTTAATCTCTGTATCAGTATCATGTCCACCTATAGGTTTAATCTCTGTATCAGTATCCACCTATAGGTTTAAATCTCTGTATCAGTATCATGTCCACCTATAGGTTTAATCTCTGTATCAGTATCATGTCCACCTATAGGTTTAATCTCTGTATCAGTATCATGTCACCTATAGGTTTAATCTCTGTATCAGTATCCACTATAGGTTTAATCTCTTGTATCAGTATCATGTCCACCCCTATAGGTTTAATCTCTGTATCAGTATCCACCTATAGGTTTTATCTCTGTATCCATTATCATGTCACTATAGGTTGCAATCTCTGTATCAGTATCACATGTCACCTATAGGTTTTAATCTCTGTATCAGTATCATGTCACCTATAGGTTTTAATCTCTGTATCAGTATCATGTGTCCACCTGAGGTTTTGTCTCACCAGTATCCACCTAGGTTTTAATCTCTGTATCAGTATCATGTCCACCTATAGGTTTAATCTCTGTATCAGTATCATGTCCACCTAGGTTTAATCTCTGTATCAGTATCCACCTATAGGTTTAATCTCTGTATCAGTATCATGTCCACCTATAGGTTTTTCAGTATCCACTCCTAGGTTTAATCTCTGTATCAGTATCATGTCCACCTATAGGTTTAATCTCTGTATCAGGCATTCACCCAGGCTTAAACTCTGTATCAGTATCATGTCCACCTATAGGTTTAATCTCTGTATCAGTATCATGTCCACTCATATGTTTAATTTGTATCAGTATCCACCTATAGGTTTAATCTCTGTATCAGTATCATGTCCACCTATAGGTTTAATCTCTGTATCAGTATCATGTCCACCATAGGTTTACCCTGTATCAGTATCCACTATAGGTTTAATTCTGTATCATATCATGTTCACCTATAGTTTAATCTCTGTATCAGTGTATCCACCCAGGTTCAAATTTGTATTAAATATCACGTCCACTTTATAGGTTTAATCTCTGTATCAGTATCATGTCAACCTATAGGTTTAATTCTGTATCAGTATCCACCTATAGGTTTAATCTCTGTATCAGTATCCACTCATAGGTTTAATCTCTGTATCAGTATCATGTCCACCTAGGTTTAATCTCTGTATCAGTATCATGTCCACCTATAGGTTTAATCTCAGAATAGTATCCACCTATAGGCTTAATATCTGCATTAGTATCATGTCCACTCATAGGTTTAATCTCTGTATCAGTATCCACCTATAGGTTTAATCTCTGTATCAGAATCCACCCAGGTTTAATCTCTGTATCACTATCCACCTATAGGTTTAATCTCTGTATTTCAGTATCATGTCCACCTCATAGGTTTAATTCTGTATCAGTATCCACCTATAGGTTTAATATCTGTATCAGTATCATGTCCACTTCATAGGTTTAATTCTGTATCAGTATCCACCTATAGGTTTAATCTCTGTGGACAAACCACCTATAGGTTTAATCTCTGTATCACTATCCACCTATAGGTTTAATCTCTGTATCAGTATCATGTCCACCTATAGGTTTAATCTCTGTATCAGTATCATGTCCACCTATAGGTTTAATCTCTGTATCAGTATCATGCCTATAGGTTGTATCAGTATCCACCTAAAGGTTTAATTCTGTATCAGTATCATGTCCACCACCCTGTATCAGGTTTTAATCTCTGTATCAGTATCATGTCCACTATAGGTTTAATCTCTGTATCAGTATCCACCTATAGGTTTTTAAACTCTGTATCAGTATCCACCTATAGGTTTTTAATCTCTGTATCAGTATATCCACCTATAGGTTTAATCTCTATCAGTATCATGTCCACCTATAGGTGTATCAGTATCCACCTCTCTGTATCAGTATCATGTCCTTTAGGTTTAATCTCTGTATCAGTATCCACCTATAGGTTTAATATCTGTATCAGTATCATGTCCACCTATAGGTTTAATCTCTGTATCAGTATCCCACCTGTGGTTTAATCTCTGTATAACTATCCACCTATAGGTTTTAATCTCTGTATCAGTATCCACCTATAGGTTTAATCTCTGTATCAGTCATGTCCACCTATAGGTTTAATCTCTATATCAGTATCCACCTAAAGGTTTTAATCTCTGTATCAGTATCATGTACTATAGGTTTTTAATCTCTGTATCAGTATCATGTCCACCTATAGGTTTAATCTCTGTATCAGTATCATGTCCACCTATAGGTTTAATCTCTGTATCAGTATCCACCTATAGGTTTAATCTCTGTATCAGTATCATGTCCACCTATAGGTTTAATCTCTGTATCAGTATCCACCTATAGGTTTAAACTCTGTATCAGTATCATGTCCACTATAGGTTTAATCTCTGTATCAGTATCATGTCCACCTATGTTTAATCTCTGTATCAGTATCCACCTATAGGTTTAATCTCTGTATCAGTATCCACCTATAGGTTTAATCTCTGTATCAGTATCATGTCCACCTATAGGTTTAATTCTGTATCAGTATCCACCTATAGGTTTTTAATCTCTCTGCATCAGTATCCACCTATAGGTTTAATCTCTGTATCAGTATATCCACCTATAGGTTTAATCTCTGTATCAGTATCATGTCCACCTATAGGTTTAATCTCTGTATCAGTATCATGTCCACCTATAGGTTTAATCTCTGTATCAGTCATGTCCACCTATAGGTTTAATCTCTGTATCAGTATCCACCTATAGGTTTAATCTCTGTATCAGTATCATGTCCACCTATAGGTTTAATCTCTGTATCAGTATCATGTCCACCTATAGGTTTAATCTCTGTATCAGTATCCACCTATAGGTCTGTATCAGTATCATGCTATAGGTTTACCCTGTAAGTATCATGTCCACCCTATAGGTTTAATCTCTGTATCAGTATCCACCCTATAGGTTTTAATCTCTGTATCAGGAGAATCCACCTATAGGTTTAATCTCTGTATCAGTATCCACCTAGGTTTAATCTCTGTATCAGTATCATGTCCACCTAGGTTTAATCTCTGTATCAGTATCCACCTATAGGTTTAATATCTGTATCAGTATCATGTCCACCTAGGTTTAATTCTGTATCAGTCATCCACCTATAGGTTTAATCTCTGTATCAGTATCCACCTAAAGGTTTAATCTCTGTATCAGTATCATGTCCACCTATAGGTTTAATCTCTGTATCAGTATCCACCATAGGTTTAATCTCTGTATCAGTATCATGTCCCTATAGGTTTTAATCTCTGTATCAGTATCATGTCCACCTATAGGTTTAATCTCTGTATCAGTATCCACCTAAAGGTTTAAACTCTATCAGTATCTCCACCTATAGGTTTAATCTCTGTATCAGTATGTCCACCTATAGGTTTAATCTCTGTATCAGTATCATGTCCACCTATAGGTTTTAATCTCTGTATCAGTATCCACCTATAGGTTTAATCTCTGTATCAGTATCATGTCCACCTATAGGTTTAATCTCTGTATCAGTATCATGTCCACCTATAGGTTTAATCTCTGTATCAGTATCATGTCCACCTATAGGTTTAATCTCTGTATCAGTATCCACCTATAGGTTTAAACTCTGTATCAGTATCATGTCCACCTATAGGTTTAATCTCTGTATCAGTCATGTCCACCTATAGGTTTTAATCTCTGTATCAGTATCCACCTATAGGTTTAATCTCTGTATCAGTATCCACCTATAGGTTTAATCTCTGTATCAGTATCATGTCCACCTATAGGTAGGTTTAATCTCTGTATCAGTATCATGTCCACCTATAGGTTTAATCTCTGTATCAGTATCCACCTAAGGTTTAATCTCTGTATCAGTATCATGTCCACCTATAGGTTTAATCTCCAGTACGTCCACCTATAGGTTTAATCTCTGTATCAGTATCATGTCCACCTTTTAATCTCTGTATCAGTATCCACCTATAGGTTTAAACTCTGTATCAGTATCATGTCCACCTATAGGTTTAATCTCTGTATCAGTATCATCCACCTATGAGGTTTAAACTCTGTATCAGTATCATGTCCACCTATAGGTTTAATCTCTGTATCAGTATCATGTCCACCTATAGGTTTAATCTCTGTATCAGTATCATGTCCACCTATAGGTTTAATCTCTGTATATCAGTATCCACCTATAGGTTTAATCTCTGTATCAGTATCATGTCCACCTATAGGTTTTAATCTCTGTATCAGTATCCACCTATAGGTTTAATCTCTGTATCAGTATCATGTCCACCTATAGGTTTAATCTCTGTATCAGTATCCACCTATAGGTTTAATCTCTGTATCAGTAATGTCCACCTATAGGTTTAATCTCTGTATCAGTATCATGTCCACCTATAGGTTTAATCTCTGTATCAGTATCATGTCCACCTATAGGTTTTTTTTAGTATCCACCTACAGGTTTAATCTCTGTATCAGTATCATGTCCACCTATAGGTTTTTAATCTCTGTATCAGTATCATGTCCACCTATAGGTTTTAATCTCTGTATCAGTATCCACCTATAGGTTTTTAAACTCTGTATCAGTATCATGTCCACCTATAGGTTTAATCTCCCAAGAAAGCTAAGGTAACTGAGCTAAACGACTACACGCCCGTAGCACTCCTTCCGTCATCATGAAGTGCTTTGAGAGACTAGTCAGGACCATATCACCTCCACCCTACCCTGACACCCTAGACCCCTCCAATTTGCTTACCGCCCAAATAGGTCCACAGACGATGCAATCTCAACCACACTGCACACTGCCCTAACCCACCTGGACAAGAGGGAATACCTATGTGAGAATGCTGTTCATCGACTACAGCTCGGCATTCAACACCATAGTACCCTCCAAGCTCGTCATCAGCTCGAGACCCTGGGTCTCGACCCGCCCTGTGCAACTGGGTACTGGACTTCCTGACGGGCCGCCCCCAGGTGGTGAGGGTAGGCAACAACATCTCCTCCCCGCTGATCCTCAACACGGGGCCCCACAAGGTGCGTTCTGAGCCCTCTCCTGTACTCCCTGTTCACCCACGACTGCGTGGCCATACGCCTCAACTCAATCATCAAGTTTGCGGACTGACACAACAGTGGTAGGCTTGATTACCAACATGACGAGACGGCCTACAGGGAGGGGTGAGGGCCCTCGGAGTGTGGTGTCAGGAAAATAACCTCACACTCAACGTCAACAAAACTAAGGAGATGATTGTGGATTTCAGGAAACAGCAGAGGAACACCCCCTATCACATCGATGGAACAGTAGTGGAGAGGGTAGCTAGTTTTAAGTTCCTCGGCATACACATCACAGACAAACTGAATTGGTCCACTCACACTGACAGCGTCGTGAAGAAGGCGCAGCAGCGCCTATTCAGCCTCAGAGGCTGAAGAAATTCGGCTTGTCACCAAAAGCACTCACAAACTTCTACAGATGCACAATCGAGAGCATCCTGGCGGGCTGTATCACCACCTGGTACGGCAACTGCTCCGCCCTCAACCGTAAGGCTCTCCAGAGGGTAGTGAGGACTGCACAACGCATCACCGGGGGCAAACTACCTGCCCTCCAGGACACCTACACCACCCGTTGTTACAGGAAGGCCATAAAGATCATCAAGGACATCAACCACCCGAACCACTGCCTGTTCACCCGGCTATCATCCAGAAGGCGAGGTCAGTACAGGTGCATCAAAGCTGGGACCGAGAGACTGAAAAACAGCTTCTATCTCAAGGCCATCAGACTGTTAAACAGCCACCACTAACATTGAGTGGCTGCTGCCAACACACTGTCATTGACATGACCCAACTCCAGCCATTTTAATAATGGGAATTGATGGGAAATTATGTAAATATATCACTAGCCACTTTAAACAATGCTACCTTATATAATGTTACTTACCCTACATTATTCATCTCATATGCATATGTATATACTGTACTCTACATCATCGACTGCATCCTTATGTAACACATGTATCACTAGCCACTTTAACTATGCCACTTTGTTTACTTTGTCTACACTCATCTCATATGTATATACTGTACTCGATACCATCTACTGTATGCTGCTCTGTACCATCACTCATTCATATATCCTTATGTACATGTTCCTTATCCCCTTACACTGTGTATAAGACAGTTTTGGAATTGTTAGTTAGATTACTTGTTGGTTATCACTGCATTGTCGAACTAGAAGCACAAGCATTTCGCTACACTCGCATTTAACATCTGCTAACCATGTGTATGTGACAAATACAATTTGATTTGATTTGATTTGATTTATCAGTATCCACCTATAGGTTTAATATCTGTTATCAGTATCATGTCCACCTATGAGTTTAATCTCTGTATCAGTATCCACCTATAGGTTTAATCTCTGTATCAGAATCCACCTATAGGTTTAATCTCTGTATCACTATCCACCTATAGGTTTAATCTCTGTATCAGTATCCACCTATAGGTTTAATCTCTGTATAACTATCCACCTATAGGTTTAATCTCTGTATCAGTATCCACCTATAGGTTTAATCTCTGTATCAGAATCCACCTATAGGTTTAATCTCTGTATCAGTATCATGTCCACCTATAGGTTTAATCTCTGTATCAGTATCATGTCCACCTATAGGTTTAATCTCTGTATCAGTATCATGTCCACCTATAGGTTTAATCTCTGTATCAGTATCCACCTATAGGTTTAATCTCTGTATCAGTATCCACCTATAGGTTTAATCTCTGTATCAGTATCCACCTATAGGTTTAATCTCTGTATCAGTATCATGTCCACCTATAGGTTTAATCTCTGTATCAGTATCCACCTATAGGTTTAATCTCTGTATCAGTATCATGTCCACCTATAGGTTTAATCTCTGTATCAGTATCCACCTATAGGTTTAAACTCTGTATCAGTATCACGTCCACCTATAGGTTTAATCTCTGTATCAGTATCATGTCCACCTATAGGTTTAATCTCTGTATCAGTATCATGTCCACCTATAGGTTTAATCTCTGTATCAGTATCCACCTATAGGTTTAATCTCTGTATCAGTATCATGTCCACCTATAGGTTTAATCTCTGTATCAGTATCCACCTATAGGTTTAATCTCTGTATCAGTATCATGTCCACCTATAGGTTTAATCTCTGTATCAGTATCCACCTATAGGTTTAATCTCTGTATCAGTATCCACCTATAAATTTAATCTCTGTATCAGTATCCACCTATAGGTTTAATCTCTGTATCAGTATCATGTCCACCTATAGGTTTAATCTCTGTATCAGTATCCACCTATAGGTTTAATATCTGTATCAGTATCCACCTATAGGTTTAATATCTGTATCAGTATCATGTCCACCTATAGGTTTAATCTCTGTATCAGTATCCACCTATAGGTTTAATCTCTGTATCAGTATCATGTCCACCTATAGGTTTAATCTCTGTATCAGTATCCACCTATAGGTTTAAACTCTGTATCAGTATCATGTCCACCTATAGGTTTAATATCTGTATCAGTATCATGTCCACCTATAGGTTTAATCTCTGTATCAGTATCATGTCCACCTATAGGTTTAATCTCTGTATCAGTATCCACCTATAGGTTTAAACTCTGTATCAGTATCACGTCCACCTATAGGTTTAATCTCTGTATCAGTATCATGTCCACCTATAGGTTTAATCTCTGTATCAGTATCCACCTATAGGTTTAATCTCTGTGTCAGTATCATGTCCACCTATAGGTTTAATCTCTGTATCAGTATCCACCTATAGGTTTAATCTCTGTATCAGTATCCACCTATAGGTTTAATCTCTGTATCAGTATCCACCTATAGGTTTAATATCTGTATCAGTATCATGTCCACCTATAGGTTTAATCTCTGTATCAGTATCATGTCCACCTATAGGTTTAATCTCTGTATCAGTATCCACCTATAGGTTTAATCTCTGTATCAGTATCATGTCCACCTATAGGTTTAATCTCTGTATCAGTATCCACCTATAGGTTTAATATCTGTATCAGTATCATGTCCACCTATAGGTTTAATCTCTGTATCAGTATCCACCTATAGGTTTAATCTCTGTATCAGTATCATGTCCACCTATAGGTTTAATCTCTGTATCAGTATCCACCTATAGGTTTAAACTCTGTATCAGTATCATGTCCACCTATAGGTTTAATCTCTGTATCAGTATCATGTCCACCTATAGGTTTAATATCTGTATCAGTATCATGTCCACCTATAGGTTTAATCTCTGTATCAGTATCCACCTATAGGTTTAATCTCTGTATCAGTATCATGTCCACCTATAGGTTTAATCTCTGTATCAGTATCCACCTATAGGTTTAATCTCTGTATCAGTATCATGTCCACCTATAGGTTTAATCTCTGTATCAGTATCCACCTATAGGTTTAATCTCTGTATCAGTATCATGTCCACCTATAGGTTTAATCTCTGTATCAGTATCATGTCCACCTATAGGTTTAATCTCTGTATCAGTATCATGTCCACCTATAGGTTTAATCTCTGTATCAGTATCCACCTACAGGTTTAATCTCTGTATCAGTATCATGTCCACCTATAGGTTTAATCTCTGTATCAGTATCATGTCCACCTATAGGTTTAATCTCTGTATCAGTATCCACCTATAGGTTTAAACTCTGTATCAGTATCATGTCCACCTATAGGTTTAATCTCCCAAGAAAGCTAAGGTAACTGAGCTAAACGACTACCGCCCGTAGCACTCACTTCCGTCATCATGAAGTGCTTTGAGAGACTAGTCAAGGACCATATCACCTCCACCCTACCTGACACCCTAGACCCACTCCAATTTGCTTACCGCCCAAATAGGTCCACAGACGATGCGAAATCTCAACCACACTGCACACTGCCCTAACCCACCTGGACAAGAGGAATACCTATGTGAGAATGCTGTTCATCGACTACAGCTCGAAGCATTCAACACCATAGTACCCTCCAAGCTCGTCATCAAGCTCGAGACCCTGGGTCTCGACCCGCCCTGTGCAACTGGGTACTGGACTTCCGGCGGGCCGCCCCAGGTGGTGAGGGTAGGCAACAACATCTCCTCCCGCTGATCCTCAACACGGGGCCCCACAAGGGTGCGTTCTGAGCCCTCTCCTGTACTCCTGTTCACCCACGACTGCGTGGCCACGCACGCCTCAACTCAATCATCAAGTTTGCGGACGACACAACAGTGGTAGGCTTGATTACCAACAACGACGAGACGGCCTACAGGGAGGAGGTGAGGGCCCTCGGAGTGTGGTGTCAGGAAAATAACCTCACTCAACGTCAGCAAAACTAAGGAGATGATTGTGGACTTTCAGGAAACAGCAGAGGGAACACCCCCTATCCACATCGATGGAACAGTAGTGGAGAGGGTGGCTAGTTTTAAGTTCCTCGGCATACACACATCACAGACAAACTGAATTGGTCCACTCACTGACAGGCGTCGTGAAGAAGGCGCAGCAGCGCCTATTCAACCTCAGGAGGCTGAAGAAATTCGGCTTGTCACCAAAAGCACTCACAAACTTCTACAGATGCACAATCGTGAGCATCTGGCGGGCTGTATCACCACCTGGTACGGCAACTGCTCCGCCCTCAACCGTGAAGCTCTCCAGAGGGTAGTGAGGGACTGCAACGCATCACCGGGGGCAAAACTACCTGCCCTCAGGACACCCTACACCACCCGTTGTTACAGGAAGGCCATAAAGATCATCAAGGACATCAACCACCCGAACCACTGCCTGTTCACCCCGCTATCATCAGAAGGCGAGGTCAGTACAGGTGCATCAAAGCTGGGACCGAGAGACTGAAAAACAGCTTCTATCTCAAGGCCATCAGACTGTTAAACAGCCACCACTAACATTGAGTGGCTGCTAACTACACTGTCATTGACACTGACCCAACTCCAGCCATTTTAATAATGGGAATTGATGCAAATTATGTAAATATATCACTAGCCACTTTAAACAATGCTACCTTATATAATGTTACTTACCCTACATTATTCATCTCATATGCATATGTATATACTGTACTCTACATCATCGACTGCATCCTTATGTAACACATGTATCACTAGCCACTTTTAACTATGCCACTTTGTTTACTGTCTACACACTCATCTCATATGTATATACTGTACTCGATACCATCTACTGTATGCTGCTCTGTACCATCACTCATTCATATATCCTTATGTACATGTTCCTTATCCCCTTACACTGTGTATAAGACAGTAGTTTTGGAATTGTTAGTTAGATTACTTGTTGGTTATCACTGCATTGTCGGAACTAGAAGCACAAGCATTTCGCTACACTCGCATTTAACATCTGCTAACCATGTGTATGTGACAAATACAATTTGATTTGATTTGATTTGATTTATCAGTATCC
>NW_026284346.1:0-3679 GCF_023373465.1 Oncorhynchus keta
CTGTGTTGTATGTATCAACATGCAGAATGAACCAGGCTAACTGTGCAGTGTCAACATGCAGAATGAACCAGGCTAACTGTGTCGTATGTATCAACAGGCAGAATGAACCAGGCTAACTGTGTTGTATATATCAACATGCAGAATGAACCAGGCTAACTGTGTTGTATGTATCAGCATACAGAATGAACCAGGCTAACTGTGCTGTGTATCAACATGCAGAAGGAACCAGGCTAACTGTGCTGTATGTATCAACATGCAGAATGAACCAGGCTAACTGTGCTGTATTAACATGCAGAATGAACCAGGCTAACTGTGCTGTATGTATCAACATACAGAATGAACCAGGCTAACTGTGTTGTATCAACATGCAGAATGAACCAGGCTAACTGTGCTGTATGTATCAACATACAGAATGAACCAGGCTAACTGTGTTGTATCAACATGCAGAATGAACCAGGCTAACTGTGCTGTATGTATCAACATACAGAATGAACCAGGCTAACTGTGTTGTATCAACATGCAGAATGAACCAGGCTAACTGTGTTGTATGTATCAGCATACAGAATGAACCAGGCTAACTGTGCTGTGTCAACATGCAGAATGAACCAGGCTAACTGTGCTGTATGTATCAACATGCAGAATGAACCAGGCTAACTGTGCTGTATTAACATGCAGAATGAACCAGGCTAACTGTGCTGTATGTATCAACATACAGAATGAACCAGGCTAACTGTGCTGTATCAACATGCAGAATGAACCAGGCTAACTGTGCTGTATGTATCAACATACAGAATGAACCAGGCTAACTGTGCTGTATGTATCAACATACAGAATGAACCAGGCTAACTGTGTTGTATGTATCAACATGCAGAATGAACCAGGCTAACTGTGTTTTATGTATCAACATACAGAATGAACCAGGCTAACTGTGTTGTATGTATCAACATGCAGAATGAACCAGGCTAACTGTGCTGTATGTATCAACATACAGAATGAACCAGGCTAACTGTGTTGTATGTATCAACATGCAGAATGAACCAGGCTAACTGTGTTGTATGTATCAACATGCAGAATGAACCAGGCTAACTGTGCTGTATGTATCAACATACAGAATGAACCAGGCTAACTGTGCATGTATCAACATGCAGAATGAACCAGGCTAACTGTGTTGTATGTATCAACATACAGAATGAACCAGGCTAACTGTGCTGTATCAACATGCAGAATGAACCAGGCTAACCGTGTTGTATGTATCAACATACAGAATGAACCAGGCTAACTGTGCTGTATGTATCAACATACAGAATGAACCAGGCTAACCGTGTTGTATGTATCAACATACAGAATGAACCAGGCTAACTGTGCTGTATGTATCAACATACAGAATGAACCAGGCTAACTGTGCTGTATGTATCAACATACAGAATGAACCAGGCTAACTGTGTTGTATGTATCAACATACAGAATGAACCAGGCTAACTGTGCTGTATGTATCAACATACAGAATGAACCAGGCTAACTGTGCTGTATTAACATGCAGAATGAACCAGGCTAACTGTGTCGTATGTATCAACATGCAGAATGAACCAGGCTAACTGTGCTGTATGTATCAACAGGCAGAATGAACCAGGCTAACTGTGCTGTATGTATCAACATACAGAATGAACCAGGCTAACTGTGCTGTATCAACATGCAGAATGAACCAGGCTAACTGTGTTGTATGTATCAACATGCAGAATTAACCAGGCTAACTGTGCTGTATCAACATACAGAATGAACCAGGCTAACTGTGCTGTATCAACATGCAGAATGAACCAGGCTAACTGTGCTGTATCAACATGCAGAATGAACCAGGCTAACTGTGCTGTATGTATCAACATGCAGAATGAACCAGGCTAACTGTGCTGTATTAACATGCAGAATGAACCAGGCTAACTGTGTCGTATGTATCAACATGCAGAATGAACCAGGCTAACTGTGCTGTATCAACATGCAGAATGAACCAGGCTAACCGTGTTGTATGTATCAACATACAGAATGAACCAGGCTAACTGTGCTGTATGTATCAACATACAGAATGAACCAGGCTAACTGTGCTGTATTAACATGCAGAATGAACCAGGCTAACTGTGTCGTATGTATCAACATGCAGAAGGAACCAGGCTAACTGTGCTGTATGTATCAACAGGCAGAATGAACCAGAATGAACATACAACCAGGCTGACTGTGCTGTATTAACATATGCAGAATGAACCAGGCTAACTGTATTTGTATGTATCAACATGCAGAATTAACCAAATGTATCAACATACAGAATGAACAGACTAACTGTGCTGTATCAACATGCAGAATGAACCAGGCTAACTGTGCTGTATGTATCAACATGCAGAATGAACCAGGCTAACTGTGCTGTATGTATCAACATGCAGAATGAACCAGGCTAACTGTGTTGTATGTATCAACATGCAGAATGAACCAGGCTAACTGTGCTGTGTCAACATACAGAATGAACCAGGCTAACTGTGTTGTATCAACATGCAGAATGAACCAGGCTAACTGTGTATGTATCAACATGCAGAATGAACCAGGCTAACTGTGTTGTATGTATCAACATGCAGAATGAACCAGGCTAACTGTGCTGTGTATCAACATGCAGAATGAACCAGGCTAACTGTGCTGTATGTATCAACATGCAGAATGAACCAGGCTAACTGTGCTGTATCAACATGCAGAATGAACCAGGCTAACTGTTGTATGTATCAACATACAGAATGAACCAGGCTAACTGTGCTGTATCAACATACAGAATGAACCAGGCTAACTGTTGTTGTATCAACATGCAGAATGAACCAGGCTAACTGTGCTGTATACAGGATGAACCAGGCTAACTGTGCTGTATGTATCAACATACAGAATGAACCAGGCTAACCGTGTTGTATGTATCAAAAGCATACACAGAATGAACCAGGCTAACTGTGCTGTATGTATCAGCATGCCAGAATGAACCAGGCTAACTGTGCTGTATGTATCAGCATACAGAATGAACCAGGCTAACTGTGTTTTATGTATCAACATACAGAATGAACCAGGCTAACTGTGCTGTATGTATCAACATACAGAATGAACCAGGCTAACTGTGCTGTATTAACATGCAGAATGAACCAGGCTAACTGTGCTGTATGTATCAACATGCAGAATGAACCAGGCTAACTGTGTTGTATGTATCAACATACAGAATGAACCAGGCTAACTGTGTTGTATGTATCAACATGCAGAATGAACCAGGCTAACTGTGCTGTATGTATCAACATGCAGAATGAACCAGGCTAACTGTGCTGTATGTATCAACATACAGAATGAACCAGGCTAACTGTGTTGTATGTATCAACATACAGAATGAACCAGGCTAACTGTGCTGTATCAACATGCAGAATGAACCAGGCTAACTGTGTTGTATGTATCAACATACAGAATGAACCAGGCTAACTGTGCTGTATGTATCAACATACAGAATGAACCAGGCTAACCGTGTTGTATGTATCAACATACAGAATGAACCAGGCTAACTGTGCTGTATGTATCAACATGCAGAATGAACCAGGCTAACCGTGTTGTATGTATCAACATACAGAATGAACCAGGCTAACTGTGCTGTATCAACATGCAGAATGAACCAGGC
>NW_026284347.1:0-4098 GCF_023373465.1 Oncorhynchus keta
TGTGTAACTCTGTGTCGTTGTATCTGTCGAACTGCTTTGCTTTATCTTGGCCAGGTCGCAATTGTAAATGAGAACTTGTTCTCAACTTGCCAACCTGGTTAAATAAAGGTGGAAAAAAAAGAAAAAGCTGTCCCAAATGACACCCCAATACATTTGTAGTGCACTACTTTGGATGGGTTCTGAACAAAAGTAGTGCACTACATAGGGAATAGGGTGCTATTTGGGGTGCATTTTTAGTTCATTCCGCTGATTGAAGTGTGCAACGCATCATCCCAGACAGTAGTAGTGGATAATTGTCTGGAGCGGAGCAGGGTTTGATTAAGACTGTCTGGCTGTGCTGAGGCTTACTATACTGAATAGGACCGGAGGAGGCTGATATCCCTAAATCACTGATGTACCGATCCCAGGGGGAGGGAGAGAGTGTGTGTGACTGGAACAGGGTGACTGTGTGTGACGGAACAGGGTGACTGTGTGTGACTGGAACAGGGTGACTGTGTGTGACTGGAACAGGGTGACTGTGTGTGACTGGAACAGGGTGACTGTGTGTGACTGGAACAGGGTGACTGTGTGTGACTGGAACAGGGTGACTGTGTGTGACTGGAACAGGGTGACTGTGTGTGACTGGAACAGGGTGACTGTGTGTGACTGGAGACAGAGTGACTGTGTGTGACTGGAACAGGGTGACTGTGTGTGACTGGAACAGGGTGACTGTGTGTGACGGGAACAGGGTGACTGTGTGTGACTGGAACAGGGTGACTGTGTGTGACTGGAACAGGGTGACTGTGTGTGACTGGAACAGGGTGACTGTGTGTTACTGGAACAGGGTGACTGTGTGTGATGGAGTCAGAGCGACTGTGTGTGACTGGAACAGGGTGACTGTGTGTGACTGGAACAGGGTGACTGTGTGTGACGGAGACAGAGCGACTGTGTGTGACTGGAACAGGGTGACTGTGTGTGACTGGAACAGGGTGACTGTGTGTGACTGGAACAGGGTGACTGTGTGTGACGGGAACAGGGTGACTGTGTGTGACGGGAACAGGGTGACTGTGTGTGACGGAGACAGAGTGACTGTGTGTGACTGGAACAGGGCGACTGGAACAGGGTGACTGTGTGTGACAGAGACAGAGCGACTGTGTGTGAATGGAACAGGGTGACTGTGTGTGACTGGAACAGGGTGACTGTGTGTGACGGAGACAGAGCGACTGTGTGTGACTGGAACAGGGTGACTGTGTGTGACTGGAACAGGGTGACTGGAACAGGGTGACTGTGTGTGACTGGAACAGAGTGACTGGAACAGGGTGACTGTGTGTGACTGGAACAGGGTGACTGTGTGTGACGGAGACAGAGCGACTGTGTGTGACTGGAACAGGGTGACTGTGTGTGACTGGAACAGGGTGACTGTGTGTGACGGAGACATAGTGACTGTGTGTGACTGGAACAGGGTGACTGTGTGTGACTGGAACAGGGTGACTGTGTGTGACTGGAACAGGGTGACTGTGTATGACTGGAACAGGGTGACTGTGTGTGACTGGAACAGAGTGACTGTGTGTGACGGAACAGGGTGACTGTGTGTGACTGGAACAGGGTGACTGTGTGTGACTGGAACAGGGTGACTGTGTGTGACGGAGACAGAGCGACTGTGTGTGACTGGAACAGGGTGACTGTGTGTGACTGGAACAGGGTGACTGTGTGTGACTGGAACAGGGTGACTGTGTGTGACTGGAACAGGGTGACTGTGTGTGACTGGAACAGGGTGACTGTGTGTGACGGAGACAGGGTGACTGTGTGTGACTGGAACAGGGTGACTGTGTGTGACTGGAACAGGGTGACTGTGTGTGACGGAGACAGAACGAGGGAAGTAAAGGAGGGAAGATGACGGTTGAACACACCTTTCCACATCTTTTCTCTCTCTGCTCTTGGAAAATAACACCACAACGCATCTGGGGGGGCTTGTGAGTATGTGTGTGTGTGGTGGGTACTAAAAGGGTTGTTGCCCAACCTCATTCAACCCCATCCAGTCACCCCAAACTACACCCCTCTCCTCTCTCTCTCGTCCCCCTTATCTTCCTCTCCTCTCTCTCTTCTAGGTGGTGTGTCCGTCTGTCCTGAGGATGAGTAATGATGTTGTCATCTCCATGATTTTCCATTCATCAACGTCAGAACAGAGAAAGAGAGAGAGAGAGGATGTATACTGTATAGAGACAGAGAAGGAAAGGGGCTATACTGTATAGAGACAGAGAAAGAGAGAGAGAGGGGGTATACTGTATAGAGACAGAGAAAGAGAGGGGGTATACTGTATAGAGACAGATAAAGAGGGGGTATACTGTATAGAGACAGAGAAAGAGAAAGAGAGGGGATATACTGTATAGAGACAGAGAAAGAGAGAGAGAGGGGGTATACTGTATAGAGACAGAGAAAGAGAGGGGGTATACTGTATAGAGACAGAGAGAGAGAGGGGGTATACTGTATGGAGACAGAGAAAGAGAGAGAGAGGGGGTATACTGTATAGAGACAGAGAAAAGAGAAGAAGAGAGGGGAATTATGCTAATATAGAGACAGAGAAAGAGAGAGAGAGGAGGTATATGTATAGAGACAGAGAAAGAGAGAGGGGGTATACTGTATAGAGACAGAGAAGGAGAGAGATTATACAGTATATAGACCAGAGAAAGAGAGAGAGAGAGAAGGGTATACTGTATAGAGACAGAGAGAAGTGAGGGTATACTGTATAGAGACAGAGAAAAGAGAGAAGAGGGGGTATACTGTATAGAGACAGAGAAAAGAGAGAGAGAGGGGGTATACTGTATAGAGACAGAGAAAGAGAGAGAGAGAGGAGGTATATACTATAGAGACAGAGAGAGAGAGAGAGAGAGGAGGTATACTGTATAGAGACAGAGAAAGAGAGAGAGAGAGGAGGTATACTGTATAGAGACAGAGAGAGAGAGAGAGAGAGAAAGAGAGAGAGGGTATACTGTATAGAGACAGAGAGAGAGAGAGGGTATACTGTATAGAGAGAGAGAGAGGGTATACTGTATAGAGACAGAGAGAGAGAGAGAGGGTATACTGTATAGAGACAGAGAGGAGGGGAAAGTGAATATACTGTATAGAGACAGAGAGGAGGGGAAAGTGAATATACTGTATAGAGACAGAGAGGAGGGGAAAGTGAATATACTGTATAGAGACAGAGAGGAGGGGAAAGTGAATATACTGTATAGAGACAGAGAGGAGGGGAAAGTGAATATACTGTATAGAGACAGAGAGGAGGGGAAAGTGAATATACTGTATAGAGAGGAAGAGGAAGGGAAAGAGAGAGAGAGAAATACATGCAAATACAGAGAGAGAAACAGGAAGTGAACAAGAGGCGGAAACAAAAAGGCAGCGAGAAAGAGAATGATTGGTAGAGGAGGAGCATCAGTGTGGTTTCTCTCTGTCCCTCCGGGAGGACAGCGCATCTTCAGACTGAATTAAGGCAGGCGCTGGTCTCTAGCAGATGTAGTTTAAATGATGTACATGACTTCTCACTCAGAGTGCCAGTATTTCAGTCAGGGGAAAAGACCGTGCAGCCTAAGCATTGTATGTGTCCATCACATCAACCTCAACACATTCATTCATTACAGGGTAGTTGAACAGGAACAAAATGAACATTTGCATTTGGTCTCTGGTAGTTCAGTTGGTCGTGTGTTTCTTGGTTTCTAGAAAAGAAAGTGTAATGTCAATGACAAAAGGGTTCCTACAAGACTCACACAACACGACAGAACGGGTCCTGCACAGCTCAGTTGGCAGGCATGGCGCTTGTAACGCCGGGGTAGTGGGTTCGATTCCCGGGACCACCCATACGTAAAATGTATGCACACATGACTGTAAGTCGCTTTGGATAAAAGCGTCTGCTAAATGGCATATATTATTATATTAGAACCACAGTGGACAGGGGTACTCGCGTGGCTCAGTCGGTAGAGCGTGGCTCAGCCGGTAGAGCGTGGCTCAGCCGGTAGAGCGTGGCTCAGCCGGTAGAGCGTGGCTCAGCCGGTAGAGCGTGGCTCAGCCGGTAGAGCGTGGCTCAGCCGGTAGAGCGTGGCTCAGCCGGTAGAGCGTGGCTCAGTC
>NW_026284348.1:2500-5000 GCF_023373465.1 Oncorhynchus keta
GGCTAGTGGAGAACACCTTTATTTAACCAGGTTAGGCTAGTTGAGAACACCTTTATTTAACCAGGTAGGCTAGTTGAGAACACCTTTATTTAACCAGGTAGGCTAGTGGAGAACACCTTTATTTAACCAGGTAGGCTAGTGGAGAACACCTTTATTTAACCAGGTAGGCTAGTTGAGAACACCTTTATTTAACCAGGTAGGCTAGTGGAGAACACCTTTATTTAACCAGGTAGGCTAGTTGAGAACACCTTTATTTAACCAGGTAGGCTAGTGGAGAACACCTTTATTTAACCAGGTAGGCTAGTTGAGAACACCTTTATTTAACCAGGTAGGCTAGTTGAGAACACCTTTATTTAACCAGGTAGGCTAGTGGAGAACACCTTTATTTAACCAGGTAGGCTAGTGGAGAACACCTTTATTTAACCAGGTAGGCTAGTTGAGAACACCTTTATTTAACCAGGTAGGCTAGTGGAGAACACCTTTATTTAACCAGGTAGGCTAGTGGAGAACACCTTTATTTAACCAGGTAGGCTAGTTGAGAACACCTTTATTTAACCAGGTAGGCTAGTGGAGAACACCTTTATTTAACCAGGTAGGCTAGTTGAGAACACCTTTATTTAACCAGGTAGGCTAGTGGAGAACACCTTTATTTAACCAGGTAGGCTAGTTGAGAACACCTTTATTTAACCAGGTAGGCTAGTTGAGAACACCTTTATTTAACCAGGTAGGCTAGTTGAGAACACCTTTATTTAACCAGGTAGGCTAGTGGAGAACACCTTTATTTAACCAGGTAGGCTAGTTGAGAACACCTTTATTTAACCAGGTAGGCTAGTTGAGAACACCTTTATTTAACCAGGTAGGCTAGTGAGAACACCTTTATTTAACCAGGTAGGCTAGTTGAGAACACCTTTATTTAACCAGGTAGGCTAGTGGAGAACACCTTTATTTAACCAGGTAGGCTAGTTGAGAACACCTTTATTTAACCAGGTAGGCTAGTTGAGAACACCTTTATTTAACCAGGTAGGCTAGTGGAGAACACCTTTATTTAACCAGGTAGGCTAGTGGAGAACACCTTTATTTAACCAGGTAGGCTAGTTGAGAACACCTTTATTTAACCAGGTAGGCTAGTGGAGAACACCTTTATTTAACCAGGTAGGCTAGTGGAGAACACCTTTATTTAACCAGGTAGGCTAGTTGAGAACACCTTTATTTAACCAGGTAGGCTAGTGGAGAACACCTTTATTTAACCAGGTAGGCTAGTTGAGAACACCTTTATTTAACCAGGTAGGCTAGTGGAGAACACCTTTATTTAACCAGGTAGGCTAGTTGAGAACACCTTTATTTAACCAGGTAGGCTAGTTGAGAACACCTTTATTTAACCAGGTAGGCTAGTGGAGAACACCTTTATTTAACCAGGTAGCCTAGTGGAGAACACCTTTATTTAACCAGGTAGGCTAGTGGAGAACACCTTTATTTAACCAGGTAGGCTAGTGGAGAACACCTTTATTTAACCAGGTAGGCTAGTGGAGAACACCTTTATTTAACCAGGTTAGGCTAGTTGAGAACACCTTTATTTAACCAGGTAGGCTAGTTGAGAACACCTTTATTTAACCAGGTAGGCTAGTTGAGAACACCTTTATTTAACCAGGTAGGCTAGTTGAGAACACCTTTATTTAACCAGGTAGGCTAGTTGAGAACACCTTTATTTAACCAGGTAGGCTAGTGGAGAACACCTTTATTTAACCAGGTAGGCTCGTTGAGAACACCTTTATTTAACCAGGTAGGCTAGTTGAGAACACCTTTATTTAACCAGGTAGGCTAGTTGAGAACACCTTTATTTAACCAGGTAGGCTAGTGGAGAACACCTTTATTTAACCAGGTAGGCTCGTTGAGAACACCTTTATTTAACCAGGTAGGCTAGTTGAGAACACCTTTATTTAACCAGGTAGGCTAGTGGAGAACACCTTTATTTAACCAGGTAGGCTAGTGGAGAACACCTTTATTTAACCAGGTAGGCTAGTGGAGAACACCTTTATTTAACCAGGTTAGGCTAGTTGAGAACACCTTTATTTAACCAGGTAGGCTAGTTGAGAACACCTTTATTTAACCAGGTAGGCTAGTTGAGAACACCTTTATTTAACCAGGTAGGCTAGTTGAGAACACCTTTATTTAACCAGGTAGGCTAGTTGAGAACACCTTTATTTAACCAGGTAGGCTAGTGGAGAACACCTTTATTTAACCAGGTAGGCTCGTTGAGAACACCTTTATTTAACCAGGTAGGCTAGTTGAGAACACCTTTATTTAACCAGGTAGGCTAGTTGAGAACACCTTTATTTAACCAGGTAGGCTAGTGGAGAACACCTTTATTTAACCAGGTAGGCTCGTTGAGAACACCTTTATTTAACCAGGTAGGCTAGTTGAGAACACCTTTATTTAACCAGGTAGGCTAGTTGAGAACACCTTTATTTAACCAGGTAGGCTAGTTGAGAACACCTTTATT
>NW_026284349.1:0-24895 GCF_023373465.1 Oncorhynchus keta
AGGTAGGCTTTACATGGGTTCAGGGTGATTTAGGCATGTACATCTTGGTGGGGCAAAAACAAATGTGGGATGCATGCCAGCAAAGCCACTATACAACACAACACTAAACAATACATTAATTGCACTATAGCGGTGCCAAACGGTGCCGACAAACTGTAAGGGCCTACATAAAGCTGTCCCCACAGCAGAGTCCCAACAGCAGTCCCAACACCTTACCACTGCTACACCTGGCTTTCAGCGGAGCCTTGTCTGGCAGCGAAACAGTTCATTCAGGCTAATTTACTTCCTTTAAAAAAAACATAGCTAATATGGCTGACTTGATGTACAAACTATGGCTTAAGGGGACGACAAGTGGATAAGAGGCAATCCGTAATTTCGATTATGACATTAATGAGCGAGCGACGACGGGCGTAATCAGTACAAGTATTTGTTCAGTACTTTGTACAGCGACAGAATTCAGAACATGGGTTGTTCTTACATGTACTCCCTGTACAACAAGTCAGAGCCGTAGGATAAGAAAAAGGGGGCATATAAGAAGACAATGAAAGTTCTTGCAATATTCAATGATTACATTTCTCTAAAACAGGTTATAGGCTACATGTGCACCACCAAGTTAGAACAGTATGGTGGGATTTATGGTGAGAACTCGGGGGGGATACACACAGAGCCACTCCATTGAATAGCAGGCTAACGTTAGTGGTTGCATTACAATGCTTGCAGTTAGTCACTGTTTCCTTCCAAACGACTCATTGTTGAATTTGCGATTTCCAACGTGTGTAAACTTTATGTCCAGTGGCCAATGAGCACAGATATATATTATCTATTATTTCTCTTCATTATTTCTCTTCATATGATAATGATTAAAAATGATTTGCCAGTAGATTGTCAACTTGATTCATGATGATGACTGCTAGCTAAGACTTTGAAAGTAAGATGTTGACATGATCAGTCCAATCAAAGCTGTGACCAATGACCTTGAGCCTTCTTGGAAGGGCACTTGTAATATAATTCTATGGCAGGACCTAAAGGGCTGAAATTTAGGATGCCTACCCTTACAAAGCACTTAAACTTGGCGATGACGTACTGTCCCCATGAGTGACAGAACACTGAGCAAATCACGGCGCAATGCTCCTATTTTTTCCTGGCTCACCCCCCACCACCACAGAAAGCACTGAGCTCGGCAGAAACACCCTGTATTTTGGAGCTGCCTGACTCAACAAAACAAAAAAGAGACCATGTGTATGCAGCTTTATTAACTGAATTAAATATTTTTTTACATTGTTTGCAAACTGACAGGTGACTTATATTTATTTATTCATTTTTGCAAAAAGGTGGGGCTCAAAACAGGTGGGGCTACCTGCCCTGAATGACAGGTCACCACTGCAGGAGCTATGAGCCACTGTCAAATGTATGAATAGAAACACCATAATATTAATCAATTTAATTAAGCTAAAAATAATCACACATAATTAAATGCCAGTATCAGCTTTTTTGATAAAGAAATTGAATAAATAATCTCAAACTGCAGCGGCAACTGATTTGTGCACAGAAGCAAGCACCAACAAGATTCCTAAACAGAAAAACACACATGTGAAAGCTTAATTACATAAAGGAATATTAGTGGGAAAATACCCAGAATATAAACAGGAGAATGGAATATATTTGAAAAGTCTAAAATTAAAAATACATTGAGATGAAGCTGCCACCATGTGTGGATCGCTAGTTCCAAAAAATATTTTTAGTGTCTATTGTTACATATTTTTTTTTAGATTTGATTGGCAAATGACAAATTATTACAAACCTTGACATCATTCGCGTGAAACTGAAAGCGCGAACCACTGCTTTTAATCAGGGCAAGGTGTCTGGTAACATGACCGAATACAAACAGTGCAGCTATTCCCTCCGCAAGGCTATTAAACAAGCTAAGCGTCAGTACAGAGACAAAGTAGAATCTCAATTCAACGGCTCAGACACAAGAGGCATGTGGCAGGGTCTACAGTCAATCACGGACTACAAGAAGAAACCCAGCCCAGTCACGGACCAGGATGTCTTGCTCCCAGGCAGACTAAATAACTTTTTGCCCGCTTTGAGGACAATACAGTGCCGCTGACACGGCCTGCAATGAAAACATGCGGTCTCTCCTTCACTGCAGCCGAGGTGAGTAAGACATTTAAACGTGTTAACCCTCGCAAGGCTGCAGGCCCAGACGGCATCCCCAGCCGCGCCCTCAGAGCATGCGCAGACCAGCTGGCCGGTGTGTTTACGGACATATTCAATCAATCCCTATACCAGTCTGCTGTTCCCACATGCTTCAAGAGGGCCACCATTGTTCCTGTTCCCAAGAAAGCTAAGGTAACTGAGCTAAACGACTACCGCCCCGTAGCACTCACTTCCGTCATCATGAAGTGCTTTGAGAGACTAGTCAAGGACCATATCACCTCCACCCTACCTGACACCCTAGACCCACTCCAATTTGCTTACCGCCCAAATAGGTCCACAGACGATGCAATCTCAACCACACTGCACACTGCCCTAACCCACCTGGACAAGAGGAATACCTATGTGAGAATGCTGTTCATCGACTACAGCTCGGCATTCAACACCATAGTACCCTCCAAGCTCGTCATCAGCTTCGAGACCCTGGGTCTCGACCCCGCCCTGTGCAACTGGGTACTGGACTTCCTGACGGGCCGCCCCCAGGTGGTGAGGGTAGGCAACAACATCTCCTCCCCGCTGATCCTCAACACGGGGCCCCACAAGGGTGCGTTCTGAGCCCTCTCCTGTACTCCCTGTTCACCCACGACTGCGTGGCCACGCACGCTCCAACTCAATCATCAAGTTTGCAGACGACACAACAGTGGTAGGCTTGATTACCAACAACGACGAGACGGCCTACAGGGAGGAGGTGAGGCCCCTCGGAGTGTGGTGTCAGGAAAATAACCTCACACTCAACGTCAACAAAACTAAGGAGATGATTGTGGACTTCAGGAAACAGCAGAGGGAACACCCCCCATCCACATCGATGGAACAGTAGTGGAGAGGGTAGCAAGTTTTAAGTTCCTCAACATACACATCACAGACAAACTGAATTGGTCCACTCACACTGTCAGCGTCGTGAAGAAGGCGCAGCAGCGCCTCTTCAACCTCAGGAGGCTGAAGAAATTTGGCTTGTCACCAAAAGCACTCACAAACTTCTACAGATGCACAATCGAGAGCATCCTGGCGGGCTGTATCACCGCCTGGTACGGCAACTGCTCCGCCCTCAACCGTAAGGCTGAGGGTAGTGAGGTCTGCACAACGCATCACCGGGGGCAAACTACCTGCCCTCCAGGACACCTACACCACCCGATGTTACAGGAAGGCCATAAAGATCATCAAGGACATCAACCACCCGAGCCACTGCCTGTTCATCCCGCTATCATCCAGAAGGCGAGGTCAGTACAGGTGCATCAAAGCTGGGACCGAGAGACTGAAAAACAGCTTCTATCTCAAGGCCATCAGACTGTTAAACAGCCACCACTAACATTGAGTGGCTGCTGCCAACACACTGACATTGACACTGACCCAACTCCAGCCACTTTAATAATGGGAATTGATGAGAAATGATGTAAATATATCACTAGCCACTTTAAACAATGCTACCTTATATAATGTTACTTACCCTACATTATTCATCTCATATGCATACGTATATACTGTACTCTATATCATCGACTGCATCCTTATGTAATACATGTATCACTAGCCACTTTAACTATGCCACTTTGTTTACTTTGTCTACATACTCATCTCATATGTATATACTGTACTCGATACCATCTACTGTATGCTGCCCTGTACCATCACTCATTCATATACACTGTGTATAAGACAGTAGTTTTGGAATTGTTAGTTAGATTACTTGTTGGTTATCACTGCATTGTCGGAACTAGAAGCACAAGCATTTCGCTACACTCGCATTAACATCTGCTAACCATGTGTATGTGACAAATAAAATTTGATTTGATTTGATTTGGAAATCATAACATAACAAATCACATTTGTAGGAAGGTAGGCTATTCATTGCCTTTCTTTCCTATTGTAACATTACGCACACCTGGCTTCAATCATTATGCAGTACCTGCACATCATCATCAGTCACACCTGGACTCAATTACCTCACTGATTACCCCCTATATCTGATACTCCCTTATGTTCTTTCCCCAGGCAGTATTGACTGTGTGTTTCATGTCTATGAGCTACTCGTATTTTTATGTTGTTCGATGTTCCGTTTATTATTAAACTCAACACCTGCACTTGCTTTCTGACTCCCAGCATATTTTAGTTACACTCGTGTAGTCCCTCACAATTCATAATAAAAATTTGAGTATTATAGTGTTTTATAATAATAATAATATACAATTAAATATATTTAAAATTAAATCGAACATATTTTTCCATAAATGTATATGAGTAGAATGCATGTAAGAGGTGCGAACTGGTGGCAAGGAAGTCAAACGCAGGAGAGCAGAACTTGTTGAATAGCCGGAGCAGTTTAATATATAAAACTAACGGCATACATAACAACAAACACATGGGTACAAAACCCATAGCGCACCAGTAACACATAGCACAAATACTTACAAATAAACAATTCCCGACAAGGACATGGGGGAAACAGAGGGAAAATATACAACATGTAATTAGGGCATTGAAACCAGGTGAGTGTGAAAACAAGACAAAACAATTGGAACATGAAAAATGGATTGACGATAGCTAGAAGACCTGTGATGTCGACCACCGAACAAACAAGGAGAGGAACCGACTTTGGCAGAAGTCGTGACAGTACCCCTCCTTGACACACGGCTCCAGCCGCGCGCCGACACCGGCCTCGGGGACGAACCTGAGGGCGATGTGCAGGGCGATCTGGACGGAGACGGTGGAAGTCCCGCAGCATAGAAGGATCCAACACGTCCTCCTCCGGAACCCAGCATCTCTCCTCCGGACCGTACCCCTCCCAGTCCACGAGGTACTGAATGCCCTTCGCCCGACGTCTCGAATCCAGGATGGATCAAACGGTGTACGCCGGGGTCCCCTCGATGTGCAGAGGGGGCAGAGGAACCTCCCGCACCTCAGATTCCTGGAGCGGGCCAGCCACCACCGGCCTGAGGAGAGACACATGGAACGAGGGGTTAATGCGGGGGGAAGCTGAAACCTATAACATACCTCATTCACTCTCCTCAGGAATTTAAATGGCCCCACAAACTGCGGACCCAGCTTCCGACAGGGCAGGCAGCGGGGCAGGTTTCTGGTCGAGAGCCAGACCCGGTCCAAAAACCGGGGCCTCACTGCGGTGATGGTCTGCGCCAACTTTCTGGCGCAGCACGGCACGCTGAAGATGGACATGGGCGGCGTCACATGTATCCTCAGCGCGCCAGAACCAGTCATCCACCGCAGGAGCCCCGGTCTAACTCTGATGCTAAGGAGCCAGAACCGACTGATACCCCAATACACACTGGAAGGGAGAGAGGTTAGTGGAGGAGTGGCAGAGCGAGTTCTGGGCCATTTCTGCCTAGGGCACGAACGCCGCCCACTCCCCTGGCCGGTCCTGGAAATAAGACCTCAGAAACCTACCCACATCCTAGTTAACCACCTGCCCGTTACTCTCAGGGTGAAAACCTGAGGTAAGGCTGACCGAGACACCCAGATGTTCCATGAACACCCTCCATGAACGTAAACTGGGGACCCCGATCCAGACACTATATCCTCAGGCACCCCATAGGGCCGGAAGACGCAGTCTGTAGGGCCGTAGGGAGAACAGGCAAAGGGAGGAGACAACAGGACTTAGAAAAACGGTCCCCAACGACCAGGATCGTGGTGTTACCCTGTGAAGGTGGAAGATCGATTATGAAATCCACCGACAGGTGCGTTGTGGAACGGGTAAGGGTTGTAACTTACCTCTGGGCAGGTGCCTAGGAGCCTTACACTGGGTGCACACCGAGCCAAAGTGGGCCACCAGTACTTCCCACTAAGACAGAGCACCATCCGACCGATCCCAGGATGACCAGAACAGGGTGACTTGTGGGCCCAATAGATCAGGCATACAGACTCCCAGCTGGACACTGAGGGGGAGCTGGCTCTGCACGTGACGCCCGCTCAATGTCCTCGTCCAGCTCCCACACTACTGGCACCATCAAGCAAGAGGCGGTGAGTATGGGGGTGGGATCCATGGGCCGCTCCTCTGTGTCATACTGCCGGGACAGTGCGTCTGCCTTGACGTTCTGGGGACTTGGTCTGTACGAAAGGGTGAAAAACATGGTCCACCTTGCCTGGCGAGGGTTCAGTCTCCTTGCTGCCCGGATGTACTCCAGATTGCAGTGGTCAGTCCAGATGAGAAAGGGGTGTTTAGCCCCCTCAAGCCAATGTCTCCACACCTTCAAGGCCTTGACGACAGTCAACAGCTCCCGGTCCCCCACGTCATAGTTTTGCTCCGCCGGGCTGAGCCTCTTCGAGAAGAAGGCACAGGGGCGGAGCTTTGAGCGCTGAGAGAGCACCGCTTCTATCCCAGCCTCGGACGCGTCCACCTCCACTATGAACGCCAAAGAGGGATCTTGATGGGCAAGCATGGGCGCCGAGGTAAACAGAGCCCTTAGTTGCCCAAAAGCCCTGTCCGCCTCAACTGACCACTGCAGACGTACAGGACCACCAATCTCTGGTAGTAATACCTAAAAAAATCGCTGCACCTCCTTTACCGTGGTGGGAGTCGGCCAATTACGGTGCGGTGTGGTGCGGTGGGGTCACAAATACGGTCACTCTCCATCTCCACCCCTGATGTGGAAATGTGATACCCTAGGAAGGAGAAGGCTTGCTGAAAGAACAGGCATTTCTCAGCCTTGACGTACAGGTCATGCTCCAACAGTCATCCAAGTACCCTGCGCACCAAAGACACATGCTCGGCGCGAGTAGTGGAGTATATCATAATGTCATCAATATACACCACTACACCCTGCCCGTGCAGGTCCCTGTAAATCTTGTCTACAAAGGATTGAAGACTGATGGAACATTCATCAACCCGTACAGCATGGACGCAGGTACTCATAATGCCCTGAGGTGGTACTAAATGTTGTCTTGCACTTGTCTCCCTTCCGGATACGCACCCAGGTGGCGACCTGAGATCCAGTTTTGCAAGAAGCGCCCTGCATTGACCTAATCGGCTGTGGCATGAGAGGTAGCGGGTAACTGTACCTCACCGTGATTTGATTGAGAAGGGAGGAGGCCCGAATGTACCCCTGACGCAGGGATTTGGAGACATACAGTGCCTTGCGAAAGTATTCGGCCCTTGAACTTTGCGATCTGTTGCCACATTTCAGGCTTCAAACATAAAGATATAAAACTGTATTTTTGTGAAGAATCAACAAATAAGTGATACAATCATGAAGTGGAATAACATTTATTGATATTTCAAACTTTTTAACAAATCAAAACTGAAAAATTGGGCGGCAAAATTATTCAGCCCCTTTACTTTCAGTGCAGCAAACTCTCTCCAGAAGTTCAGTGAGGATCTCTGAATGATCCAATGTTGACCTAAATGACTAATGATGAAAATACAATCCACCTGTGTGTAATCAAGTCTCCGTATAAATGCCCCTGCACTGTGATAGTCTCAGAGGTCCGTTAAAAGCGCAGAGAGCATCATGAAGAACAAGGAACACCAGGCAGGTCCGAGATACTGTTTTGAAGAAGTTTAAAGCCGGATTTGGATACAAAATATTTCCCAAGCTTTAAACATCCCAAGGAGCACTGTGCAAGCGATAATATTGAAATGGAAGGAGTATCAGACCACTGCAAATCTAACAAGACCTGGCCGTCCTCTAAACTTCAGCTCATATGGGGCGGGAGAAGACTGATCAGAGATGCAGCCAAGAGGCCCATGATCACTCTGGATGAACTGCAGAGATCTACAGCTGAGGTGGGAGACTCTGTCCAGGACAACAATCAGTCGTATATTGCACAAATCTGGCCTTTATGGAAGAGTGGCAAGAAGAAAGCCATTTCTTAAAGATATCCATAAAAAGTGTTTAAAGTTTGCCACAAGCCACCTGGGAGACACACCAAACATGTGGAAGAAGGTGCTCTGGTCAGATGAAACCAAAATTGAACTTTTTGGCAACAATGTAAAACGTTATGTTTGGTGTAAAAGCAACACAGCTCATCACCCTGAACACACCATCCCCACTGTCAAACATGGTGGTGGCAGCATCATGGATTGGGCCTGCTTTTCTTCAGCAGGGACAGGGAAGATGGTTAAAATTGATGGGAAGATGGATGGAGCCAAATACAGGACCATTCTGGAAGAATGATGGAGTCTGCAAAAGACCTGAGACTGGGACGGAGATTTGTCTTCCAACAAGACAATGATCCAAAACATAAAGCAACATCTACAATGGAATGATTATCTTGTTCAAACTACTGAATTGTTATTTTGTGTTAATTAGGTCTCATTTGTTGTGCACTGCCAGTTGTGCTTATCAGACCGTTGCTGCAGCCATTTATTCACTGATTCCATCCGTTGATATGCTTCCTCACTGACAGTCCTTTTGATAGCCTAAAGAAAGTGCTGCTTTGGAATGCCAGAGCATGTTAGTGGGGCGAGTGTGGAGCGAGGAGCGGGGTGTAATTGCCTGGAATGGCTGGAGAAGATCAAAAAATAAAAACGGCCTTCTCTCCCACTCCAACTTCGCTCTGGTAGTGCTCAGACACAAGCTCTGGGCATGCTCTCTGCTTATCTTTTTTCCCTTTATCACTATTATTTTGATTAGGCCTATTTAGTTGTATTTATTTAACCTACCCCACCCACAGTAGCCTATATCCAGTTTATATTCTACTTTCTACCACTAGGATATCTTGTTTCCATTTTGAAGGACTTCAAATGTAGGGTAGGCTATACATGTTTTAGGTAGGCTTTACATGTTTTAGGTAGGCGTTACATGTTTTAGGTAGGCTTTACATGTTTTAGGTAGGCTATACATGTTTTAGGTAGGCTTTACATGTTTTTAGGTAGGCTTTACATGTTTTAGGTAGGCTATACATGTTTTAGGTAGGCTTTACATGTTTTAGGTAGGCTTTACATGTTTTAGGTAGGCTATACATTGCTTTAGGTAGGCGTTACATGTTTTAGGTAGGCTTTACATGTTTTAGGTAGGCTGCTACATGTTTTAGGTAGGATGCTACATGCTTTAGGTAGGCTTTACATGTTTTAGGTAGGCTTTACATGTTTTAGGTAGGCTTTACATGCTTTAGGTAGGCTATACATGTTTTAGGTAGGCGTTCACATGTTTTAGGCAGGCTTTACATGCCTTAGGTAGGTGCTACATGCTTTAGGCATGCTACATGCTTTAGGCAGGCTTCTACATGCTCTTAGGCAGGCTTTACATGCTTTAGGCAGGCCATACATGCCTTAGGCAGGCCTTACATGCCTTAGGCAGGCGCTACATGCTCTTAGGCAGGCCTTACATGTTTTAGGCAGGCCTATACATGCCTTTAGGTAGGCATGCCACATGTTTTAGGTAGGCTTTACATGTTTTAGATAGGCTTTACATGTTTTAGGTAGGCTTTACATGTTTTAGGTAGGCTATACATGTTTTAGGTAGGCTTTACCTGTTTTAGGTAGGCGTTACATGTTTTAGGTAGGCTTTACATGTTTTAGGTAGGCTATACATGTTTTAGGTAGGCTTTAAATGTTTTTAGGTAGGCTTTACATGTTTTAGGTAGGCTATACATGTTTTAGGTAGGCTATACATGTTTTAGGTAGGCTTCACATGTTTTAGGTAGGCTTTACATGTTTTAGGTAGGCTTTACATGTTTTAGGTAGGCTTTACATGTTTTAGGTAGGCTATACATGTTTTAGGTAGGCGTTACATGTTTTAGGTAGGCTATACATGTTTTAGGTAGGCTTTACATGTTTTAGGTAGGCTATACATGTTTTAGGTAGGCTATACATGTTTTAGGTAGGCTTTACATGTTTTAGGTAGGCTATACATGTTTTAGGTAGGCTTTACATGTTTTAGGTAGGCTTTACATGTTTTAGGTAGGCTATACATGTTTTAGGTAGGCGTTACATGTTTTAGGTAGGCTATACATGTTTTAGGTAGGCTTGACATGTTTTAGGTAGGCTATACATGTTCTAGGTAGGCTATACATGTTTTAGGTAGGCTTTACATGTTTTTACATTTACATTTAAGTCATTTAGCAGACGCTCTTATCCAGAGCGACTTACAAATTGGTGCATTCACCTTATGACATCCAGTGGAACAGCCACTTTACAATAGTGCATCTAAATCTTTTAAGGGGGTGAGAAGGATTACTTTATCCTATCCTAGGTATTCCTTAAAGAGGTGGGGTTTCAGGTGTCTCCGGAAGGTGGTGATTGACTCCGCTGTCCTGGCGTCGTGAGGGAGTTTGTTCCACCATTGGGGAGCCAGAGCAGCGAACAGTTTTGACTGGGCTGAGCGGGAACTGTACTTCCTCAGTGGTAGGGAGGCGAGCAGGCCAGAGGTGGATGAACGCAGTGCCCTTGTTTGGGTGTAGGGCCTGATCAGAGCCTGGAGGTACTGAGGTGCCGTTCCCTCACAGCTCCGTAGGCAAGCACCATGGTCTTGTAGCGGATGCGAGCTTCAACTGGAAGCCAGTGGAGAGAGCGGAGGAGCGGGGTGACGTGGAGAGAACTTGGGAAGGTTGAACACCAGACGGGCTGCGGCGTTCTGGATGAGTTGTAGGGGTTTAATGGCACAGGCAGGGAGCCCAGCCAACAGCGAGTTGCAGTAATCCAGACGGGAGATGACAAGTGCCTGGATTAGGACCTGCGCCGCTCTCCTGTGTGAGGCAGGGTCGTACTCTGCGGATGTTGTAGAGCATGAACCTACAGGAACGGGCCACCGCCTTGATGTTAGTTGAGAACGACAGGGTGTTGTCCAGGATCACGCCAAGGTTCTTAGCGCTCTGGGAGGAGGACACAATGGAGTTGTCAACCGTGATGGCGAGATCATGGAACGGGCAGTCCTTCCCCGGGAGGAAGAGCAGCTCCGTCTTGCCGAGGTTCAGCTTGAGGTGGTGATCCGTCATCCACACTGATATGTCTGCCAGACATGCAGAGATGCGATTCGCCACCTGGTCATCAGAAGGGGGAAAGGAGAAGATTAATTGTGTGTCGTCTGCATAGCAATGATAGGAGAGACCATGTGAGGTTATGACAGAGCCAAGTGACTTGGTGTATAGCGAGAATAGGAGAGGGCCTAGAACAGAGCCCTGGGGGACACCAGTGGTGAGAGCGCGTGGTGAGGAGACAGATTCTCGCCACGCCACCTGGTAGGAGCGACCTGTCAGGTAGGACGCAATCCAAGCGTGGGCCGCGCCGGAGATGCCCAACTCGGAGAGGGTGGAGAGGAGGATCTGATGGTTCACAGTATCGAAGGCAGCCGATAGGTCTAGAAGGATGAGAGCAGAGGAGAGAGAGTTAGCTTTAGCGGTGCGGAGCGCCTCCGTGATACAGAGAAGAGCAGTCTCAGTTGAATGACTAGTCTTGAAACCTGACTGATTTGGATCAAGAAGGTCATTCTGAGAGAGATAGCGGGAGAGCTGGCCAAGGACGGCACGTTCAAGAGTTTTGGAGAGAAAAGAAAGAAGGGATACTGGTCTGTAGTTGTTGACATCGGAGGGATCGAGTGTAGGTTTTTTCAGAAGGGGTGCAACTCTCGCTCTCTTGAAGACGGAAGGGACGTAGCCAGCGGTCAGGGATGAGTTGATGAGCGAGGTGAGGTAAGGGAGAAGGTCTCCGGAAATGGTCTGGAGAAGAGAGGAGGGGATAGGGTCGAGCGGGCAGGTTGTTGGGCGGCCGGCCGTCACAAGACGCGAGATTTCATCTGGAGAGAGAGGGGAGAAAGAGGTCAGAGCACAGGGTAGGGCAGTGTGAGCAGAACCAGCGGTGTCGTTTGACTTAGCAAACGAGGATCGGATGTCGTCGACCTTCTTTTCAAAATGGTTGACGAAGTCATCTGCAGAGAGGGAGGAGGGGGGAGGGGGAGGAGGATTCAGGAGGGAGGAGAAGGTGGCAAAGAGCTTCCTAGGGTTAGAGGCAGATGCTTGGAATTTAGAGTGGTAGAAAGTGGCTTTAGCAGCAGAGACAGAGGAGGAAAATGTAGAGAGGAGGGAGCGAAAGGATGCCAGGTCCGCAGGGAGGCGAGTTTTCCTCCATTTCCGCTCGGCTGCCCGGAGCCCTGTTCTGTGAGCTCGCAATGAGTCGTCGAGCCACGGAGCGGGAGGGGAGGACCGAGCCTGCCTGGTAGATAGGGGACATAGAGAGTCAAAGGATGCAGAAAGGGAGGAGAGGAGGGTTGAGGAGGCAGAATCAGGAGATAGGTTGGAGAAGGTTTGAGCAGAGGGAAGAGATGATAGGATGGAAGAGGAGAGAGTAGCGGGGGAGAGAGAGCGAAGGTTGGGACGGGCGCGATACCATCCGAGTAGGGGCAGTGTGGGAAGTAAGTTGGATGAGAGCGAGAGGGAAAGGATACAAGGTAGTGGTCGGAGACTTGGAGGGGAGTTGTAATGAGGTTAGTGGAAGAACAGCATCTAGTAAAGATGAGGTCGAGCGTATTGCCTGCCTTGTGAGTAGGGGGAAGGTGAGAGGGCGAGGTCAAAAGAGGAAAGGAGTGAAAGAAGGAGGCAGAGAGGAATGGAGTCAAAGGTAGACGTGGGGAGGTTAAAGTCACCTGTGAACTGTGAGAGGTGAGCCGTCTTTCAGGAAAGGAGCTTATCAAGGCATCAAGCCTATTGGATGAACTCTCCGAGGAACCTGGAGGGCGATAAATGATAAGGATGTTAAGCTTGAAAGGGCTGTAACTGTGACAGCATGAAATTCAAAGGAGGCGAGGACAGATGGGTAAGGGGAGAAAAGAGAATGACCACTTGGGGAGATGAGGATCCCGGTGCCACCACCCCGCTGACCAGAAGCCTCGGGTGTGCGAGAACACGGGGCGGACGAGAGAGACAGTAGGAGTAGCAGTGTTATCTGTGGTGATCCATGTTTCCGTCAGTGCCAAGAAGTCGAGGGACTGAGGGAGGCATAGGCTGAGATGAACTCTGCCTTGTTGGCCGCAGATCGGCAGTTCCAGAGGCTACCGGAGACCTGGAACCCACGTGGGTCGTGCGCTGGGACCACTCAGATTAGGTGGCCGCGGCCACGCGGTGTGGAGCGTTTGTATGGTCTGTGCAGAGAGGAGAGAACAGGGATAGACAGACACATAGTTGACAGGCTACAGAAGAGGCTACGCTAATGCAAGGAGATTGAATGACAAGTGGACTACACATCTCGAATGTTCAGAAAGTTGCTTACGTGAGCAAGAATCTTATTGACTAAAATGATTAAATGATACAGTACTGCTGAAGTAGGCTAGCTGGCAGTGGCTGCGTTTGTTGACTTTGTAGGCTAGCTGGCAGTGGCTGCGTTGTTGACACTACACTAATCAAGTCGTTCCGTTGAGTGTAATAGTTTCTACAGTGCTGCTATTCGGGGGCTAGCTGGCTAGCTAGCAGTGTTGATTACGTTACGTTGTGCTAAAAGAACGACAATAGCTGGCTAGCTAACCCAGAAAATCGCTCTAGACTACACAATTATCTTTGATACACAGAAAGCTAGCTATGTAGCTAGCTACGATCAAACAAATCAAACCGTTGTGCTGTAATGAAATGAAATGAAAATGTGATACTACCTGTGGAGCGAAGCGGAATGCGACCGGGTTGTTGAGTGCGGAAGTTCTATTCAGTAGACGTTGGCTAGCTGTTGGCTAGCTAGCAGTGTCTCCTACGTTAAGGACGACAAATCAGCTGGCTAGCTAACCTCGGTAAATTAAGATAATCACTCTAAGACTACACGCTCTAAACTACACAATTATCTTGATACGAAGACAGCAAAAGACAACTATGTAGCTAGCTAACACTACACTAATCAAGTCGTTCAGTTGAGTGTAATAGTTTCTACAGTGCTGCTATTCGGTAGACGGTGGACGCTTGCTAGCTGGCTAGCTGCTGGGCAGATAGCAGTAGACTACGTTAGGACGACTAAATACGAAGTTGCAATAGAAGTGCTGACTGTTTCACTTTGTTGTCCTCTTTCTTTTCCTTTTTCTTCTGTCCTTCTTTGTCCTTATTTTGTCTTCCTTTCTTCTGTTAACTAGATATTTTTTGTTGTTATTCTTTGTAAGCTAGCTAGCTTCTTCCAGGAGAGTCCCTAGCAACTGCTTAGCAACAAGTAAACAATTCTGCTAGCAATTCAGCTAGCTAAGATAACTGTACAATTTTATGAAAAATAGTTAATTTTTCAAAAGCCTGTCTTTTTGGTTTGTTCCTTGTTTTGTCTTCTATTGAGTCTTGCAGTTTTCTGATTTTTTCGATGTACTTCACTCTAAAAACATTTAAATCTCAATATATACAGGAGCTCATTTTTCAGCAGCTGCTCAATTTAGAACTCCGGAACACAGGTAGGCTTTACATGTTTTAGGTAGGCTTATACATGTTTTAGGTAGGCTTTACATGTTTTAGGTAGGCTATACACATAGGCTTTACATGTTTTAGGTGGGCGTTACATGTTTTAGGTAGGCTTTACATGTTTAGCTATACATGTAGGCTATACATGTTTTATGCGTTACATGTTTAGGTAGCTATACATGTTTTACATGTTTTAGGTAGGCTATACATGTTTTTTTAGGTGGGCTATACATGTTTTTAGGTATACATGTTTTACATGTTTTAGGCTGTTTTAGGTGGGGCGTTACATGTTTAGGTAGGCTTTACATGTTTTAGGTACATGTTTTAGTTACATGTAGGCTTTACATGTTTTAGCTATACATGTTTTAGCTTTACATGTTTTTAGGTGGGCTTTACATGTTTAGGTGGGCTATACATGTTTTAGGTAGGCATGTTTTAGGTATACATGTTTTAGGTAGCTATACATGTTTTAGGTAGGCTTTACATGTTTTAGGTAGGCTAGGCTATACATGTTTTAGGTAGGCTTTACATGTTTTAGGTAGGCTTTACATGGGTTCAGGGTGATTTAGGCATGTACATCTTGGTGGGGCAAAAACAAATGTGGGATGCATGCCAGCAAAGCCACTATACAACACAACACTAAACAATACATTAATTGCACTATAGCGGTGCCAAACGGTGCCGACAAACTGTAAGGGCCTACATAAAGCTGTCCCCACAGCAGAGTCCCAACAGCAGTCCCAACACCTTACCACTGCTACACCTGGCTTTCAGCGGAGCCTTGTCTGGCAGCGAAACAGTTCATTCAGGCTAATTTACTTCCTTTAAAAAAAAAAAACATAGCTAATATGGCTGACTTGATGTACAAACTATGGCTTAAGGGGACGACAAGTGGATAAGAGGCAATCCGTAATTTGATTATGACATTAATGAGCGAGCGACGACGGGCGTAATCAGTACAAGTATTTGTTCAGTACTTTGAAATGTACAGCGACAGAATTCAGAACATGGGTTGTTCTTACATGTACTCCCTGTACAACAAGTCAGAGCCGTAGGATAAGAAAAAGGGGCATATAAGAAGACAATGAAAGTTCTTGCAATATTCAATGATTACATTTCTCTAAAACAGGTTATAGGCTACATGTGCACCACCAAGTTAGAACAGTATGGTGGGATTTATGGTGAGAACTCGGGGGGGATACACACAGAGCCACTCCATTGAATAGCAGGCTAACGTTAGTGGTTGCATTACAATGCTTGCAGTTAGTCACTGTTTCCTTCCAAACGACTCATTGTTGAATTTGCGATTTCCAACGTGTGTAAACTTTATGTCCAGTGGCCAATGAGCACAGATATATATTATCTATTATTTCTCTTCATTATTTCTCTTCATATGATAATGATTAAAAATGATTTGCCAGTAGATTGTCAACTTGATTCATGATGATGACTGCTAGCTAAGACTTTGAAAGTAAGATGTTGACATGATCAGTCCAATCAAAGCTGTGACCAATGACCTTGAGCCTTCTTGGAAGGGCACTTGTAATATAATTCTATGGCAGGACCTAAAGGGCTGAAATTTAGGATGCCTACCCTTACAAAGCACTTAAACTTGGCGATGACGTACTGTCCCCATGAGTGACAGAACACTGAGCAAATCACGGCGCAATGCTCCTATTTTTCCTGGCTCACCCCCCACCACCACAGAAAGCACTGAGCTCGGCAGAAACACCCTGTATTTTGGAGCTGCCTGACTCAACAAAACAAAAAAGAGACCATGTGTATGCAGCTTTATTAACTGAATTAAATATTTTTTTACATTGTTTGCAAACTGACAGGTGACTTATATTTATTTATTCATTTTTGCAAAAAGGTGGGGCTCAAAACAGGTGGGGCTACCTGCCCTGAATGACAGGTCACCACTGCAGGAGCTATGAGCCACTGTCAAATGTATGAATAGAAACACCATAATATTAATCAATTTAATTAAGCTAAAAATAATCACACATAATTAAATGCCAGTATCAGCTTTTTTTGATAAAGAAATTGAATAAATAATCTCAAACTGCAGCGGCAACTGATTTGTGCACAGAAGCAAGCACCAACAAGATTCCTAAACAGAAAAACACACATGTGAAAGCTTAATTACATAAAGGAATATTAGTGGGAAAATACCCAGAATATAAACAGGAGAATGGAATATATTTGAAAAGTCTAAAATTAAAAAATACATTGAGATGAAGCTGCCACCATGTGTGGATCGCTAGTTCCAAAAAAATATTTTTAGTGTCTATTGTTACATATTTTTTTTTTTTGATTTGATTGGCAAATGACAAATTATTACAAACCTTGACATCATTCGCGTGAAACTGAAAGCGTGAACCACTGGTTTTAATCAGGGCAAGGTGTCTGGTAACATGACCGAATACAAACAGTGCAGCTATTCCCTCCGCAAGGCTATTAAACAAGCTAAGCGTCAGTACAGAGACAAAGTAGAATCTCAATTCAACGGCTCAGACACAAGAGGCATGTGGCAGGGTCTACAGTCAATCACGGACTACAAGAAGAAACCCAGCCCAGTCACGGACCAGGATGTCTTGCTCCCAGGCAGACTAAATAACTTTTTGCCCGCTTTGAGGACAATACAGTGCCGCTGACACGGCCTGCAATGAAAACATGCGGTCTCTCCTTCACTGCAGCCGAGGTGAGTAAGACATTTAAACGTGTTAACCCTCGCAAGGCTGCAGGCCCAGACGGCATCCCCAGCCGCGCCCTCAGAGCATGCGCAGACCAGCTGGCCGGTGTGTTTACGGACATATTCAATCAATCCCTATACCAGTCTGCTGTTCCCACATGCTTCAAGAGGGCCACCATTTTTCCTGTTCCCAAGAAAGCTAAGGTAACTGAGCTAAACGACTACCGCCCCGTAGCACTCACTTCCGTCATCATGAAGTGCTTTGAGAGACTAGTCAAGGACCATATCACCTCCACCCTACCTGACACCCTAGACCCACTCCAATTTGCTTACCGCCCAAATAGGTCCACAGACGATGCAATCTCAACCACACTGCACACTGCCCTAACCCACCTGGACAAGAGGAATACCTATGTGAGAATGCTGTTCATCGACTACAGCTCGGCATTCAACACCATAGTACCCTCCAAGCTCGTCATCAAATTCGAGACCCTGGGTCTCGACCCCGCCCTGTGCAACTGGGTACTGGACTTCCTGACGGGCCGCCCCCAGGTGGTGAGGGTAGGCAACAACATCTCCTCCCCGCTGATCCTCAACACGGGGCCCCACAAGGGTGCGTTCTGAGCCCTCTCCTGTACTCCCTGTTCACCCACGACTGTGTGGCCACTCACGCCTCCAACTCAATCATCAAGTTTACGGACTACACAACAGTGGTAGGCTTGATTACCAACAACGACGAGACGGCCTACAGGGAGGAGGTGAGGCCCCTCGGAGTGTGGTGTCAGGAAAATAACCTCACACTCAACGTCAACAAAACTAAGGAGATGATTGTGGACTTCAGGAAACAGCAGAGGGAACACCCCCCATCCACATCGATGGAACAGTAGTGGAGAGGGTAGCAAGTTTTAAGTTCCTCAGCATACACATCACAGACAAACTGAATTGGTCCACTCACACTGACAGCGTCGTGAAGAAGGCGCAGCAGCGCCTCTTCAACCTCAGGAGGCTGAAGAAATTTGGCTTGTCACCAAAAGCACTCACAAACTTCTACAGATGCACAATCGAGAGCATCCTGGCGGGCTGTATCACCGCCTGGTAAGGCAACTGCTCCGCCCTCAACCGTAAGGCTCTCCAGAGGGTAGTGAGGTCTGCACAACGCATCACCGGGGGCAAACTACCTGCCCTCCAGGACACCTACACCACCCGATGTTACAGGAAGGCCATAAAGATCATCAAGGACATCAACCACCCGAGCCACTGCCTGTTCATCCCGCTATCATCCAGAAGGCGAGGTCAGTACAGGTGCATCAAAGCTGGGACCGAGAGACTGAAAAACAGCTTCTATCTCAAGGCCATCAGACTGTTAAACAGCCACCACTAACATTGAGTGGCTGCTGCCAACACACTGACATTGACACTGACCCAACTCCAGCCACTTTAATAATGGGAATTGATGAGAAATGATGTAAATATATCACTAGCCACTTTAAACAATGCTACCTTATATAATGTTACTTACCCTACATTATTCATCTCATATGCATACGTATATACTGTACTCTATATCATCGACTGCATCCTTATGTAATACATGTATCACTAGCCACTTTAACTATGCCACTTTGTTTACTTTGTCTACATACTCATCTCATATGTATATACTGTACTCGATACCATCTACTGTATGCTGCCCTGTACCATCACTCATTCATATACACTTTATAAGACAGTAGTTTTGGAATTGTTAGTTAGATTACTTGTTGGTTATCACTGCATTGTCGGAACTAGAAGCACAAGCATTTCGCTACACTCGCATTAACATCTGCTAACCATGTGTATGTGACAAATAAAATTTGATTTGATTTGATTTGGAAATCATAACATAACAAATCACATTTGTAGGAAGGTGGCTATTCATTGCCTTTCTTTCCTATTGTAACCTTTCCCGCTCCTTTCCTATTGTAACATTACGCACACCTGGCTTCAATCATTATGCAGTACCTGCACATCATCATCAGTCACACCTGGACTCAATTACCTCACTGATTACCCCCTATATCTGATACTCCCTTATGTTCTTTCCCCAGGCAGTATTGACTGTGTGTTTCATGTCTATGAGCTACTCGTATTTTTATGTTGTTCGATGTTCCGTTTATTATTAAACTCAACACCTGCACTTGCTTTCTGACTCCCAGCATATTTTAGTTACACTCGTGTAGTCCCTCACAATTCATAATAAAAATTTGAGTATTATAGTGTTTTATAATAATAATAATATACAATTAAATATATTTAAAATTAAATCGAACATATTTTTCCATAAATGTATATGAGTAGAATGCATGTAAGAGGTGCGAACTGGTGGCAAGGAAGTCAAACGCAGGAGAGCAGAACTTGTTGAATAGCCGGAGCAGTTTAATATATAAAACTAACGGCATACATAACAACAAACACATGGGTACAAAACCCATAGCGCACCAGTAACACATAGCACAAATACTTACAAATAAACAATTCCCGACAAGGACATGGGGAAACAGAGGGAAAATATACAACATGTAATTAGGGCATTGAAACCAGGTGAGTGTGAAAACAAGACAAAACAATTGGAACATGAAAAATGGATCGACGATAGCTAGAAGACCTGTGATGTCGACCACCGAACAAACAAGGAGAGGAACCGACTTTGGCAGAAGTCGTGACAGTACCCCTCCTTGACACACGACTCCAGCCGCGCGCCGACACCGGCCTCGGGGACGAACCGGAGGGCGATGTGCAGGGCGATCTGGACGGAGACGGTGGAAGTCCCGCAGCATAGAAGGATCCAACACGTCCTCCTCCGGAACCCAGCATCTCTCCTCCGGACCGTACCCCTCCCAGTCCACGAGGTACTGAATGCCCTTCGCCCGGCGTCTCAAATCCAGGATGGATCAAACGGTGTACGCCGGGGTCCCTCGATGTGCAGAGGGGGCAGAGGAACCTCCCGCACCTCAGATTCCTGGAGCGGGCCAGCCACCACCGGCCTGAGGAGAGACACATGGAACGAGGGGTTAATGCGGGGGAAGCTGGAAACCTATAACATACCTCATTCACTCTCCTCAGGAATTTAAATGGCCCCACAAACTGCGGACCCAGCTTCCGACAGGGCAGGCAGCGGGGCAGGTTTCTGGTCGAGAGCCAGACCCGGTCCAAAAACCGGGGCCTCACTGCGGTGATGGTCTGCGCCAACTTTCTGGCGCAGCACGGCACGCTGAAGATGGACATGGGCGGCGTCACATGTATCCTCAGCGCGCCAGAACCAGTCATCCACCGCAGGAGCCCCGGTCTAACTCTGATGCTAAGGAGCCAGAACCGACTGATACCCCAATACACACTGGAAGGGAGAGAGGTTAGTGGAGGAGTGGCAGAGCGAGTTCTGGGCCATTTCTGCCTAGGGCACGAACGCCGCCCACTCCCCTGGCCGGTCCTGGAAATAAGACCTCAGAAACCTACCCACATCCTAGTTAACCACCTGCCCGTTACTCTCAGGGTGAAAACCTGAGGTAAGGCTGACCGAGACACCCAGATGTTCCATGAACACCCTCCATGAACGTAAACTGGGGACCCCGATCAGACACTATATCCTCAGGCACCCCATAGGGCCGGAAGACGCAGTCTGTAGGGCCGTAGGGAGAACGGGCAAAGGGGGAGACAACAGGACTTAGAAAAACGGTCCCCAACGACCAGGATCATGGTGTTACCCTGTGAAGGTGGAAGATCGGTTATGAAATCCACCGACAGGTGCGTTGTGGAACGGGTAAGGGTTGTAACTTACCTCTGGGCAGGTGCCTAGGAGCCTTACACTGGGTGCACACCGAGCCAAAGTGGGCCACCAGTACTTCCCACTAAGACAGAGCACCATCCGACCGATCCCAGGATGACCAGAACAGGGTGACTTGTGGGCCCAATAGATCAGGCATACAGACTCCCAGCTGGACACTGAGGGGGAGCTGGCTCTGCACGTGACGCCCGCTCAATGTCCTCGTCCAGCTCCCACACTACTGGCACCACCAAGCAAGAGGCGGTGAGTATGGGGGTGGGATCCATGGGCCGCTCCTCTGTGTCATACTGCCGGGACAGTGCGTCTGCCTTGACGTTCTGGGGACTTGGTCTGTACGAAAGGGTGAAAAACATGGTCCACCTTGCCTGGCGAGGGTTCAGTCTCCTTGCTGCCCGGATGTACTCCAGATTGCAGTGGTCAGTCAGAGAGGGGTGTTTAGCCCCTGCAGTGGTCAGTCCAGATGAGAAAAGGGGTGCTGAAGAACACCGCATTTCCCAGCCCCTCAAGCCAGCATGTCTCCACACCTTCAAGGCCTTGACAGCCAGTCAACAGCTCTACCCCTGGTGATACCCTAGGAAGGAGAAGGCTTGCTGAAAGAACAGGCATTTCTCAGCCTTGACGTACAGGTCATGCTCCAACAGTCATCCAAGTACCCTGCGCACCAAAGACACATGCTCGGCGCGAGTAGTGGAGTATATCAGAATGTCATCAATATACACCACTACACCCTGCCCGTGCAGTCCCTGTAAATCTTGTATACAAAGGATTGGAAGACTGATGGAACATTCATCAACCCGTACAGCATGACGAGGTACTCATAATGCCCTGAGGTGGTACTAAATGTTGTCTTGCACTTGTCTCCCTTCCGGATACGCACCAGGTGGTATGCGCACCTGAGATCCAGTTTTGTGAAGAAGCGCCCGTGCATTGACCCAATCGCTGTGGCATGAGAGGTAGCGGGTAACTGTACCTCACCGTGATTTGATTGAGAAGTGGAGTGGAGGCCGAATGTACCCCTGACGCAGGGATTTAGAGACATACAGTGCCTTGCGAAAGTATTCGCCCCCTTGAACTTTGCGATCTTTTGCCACATTTCAGGCTTCAAACATAAAGATATAAAACTGTATTTTTTTGTGAAGAATCAACAACAAGTGGGACACAATCATGAAGTGAAACAACATTTATTGGATATTTCAAACTTTTTAACAAATCAAAAACTGAAAAATTGGGCGTGCAAAATTATTCAGCCCCTTTACTTTCAGTGCAGCAAACTCTCTCCAGAAGTTCAGTGAGGATCTCTGAATGATCCAATGTTGACCTAAATGACTAATGATGAAAATACAATCCACCTGTGTGTAATCAAGTCTCCGTATAAATGCCCCTGCACTGTGATAGTCTCAGAGGTCCGTTAAAAGCGCAGAGAGCATCATGAAGAACAAGGAACACACCAGGCAGGTCCGAGATACTGTTTTGAAGAAGTTTAAAGCCGGATTTGGATACAAAAAGATTTCCCAAGCTTTAAACATCCCAAGGAGCACTGTGCAAGCGATAATATTGAAATGGAAGGAGTATCAGACCCTGCAAATCTACAAGACCTGGCCGTCCCTCTAAACTTTCAGCTCATACAAAGGAGAAGACTGATCAGAGATGCAGCCAAGAGGCCCATGATCACTCTGGATGAACTGCAGAGATCTACAGCTGAGGTGGGAGACTCTGTCCATAGGACAACAATCAGTCGTATATTGCACAAATCTGGCCTTTATGGAAGAGTGGCAAGAAGAAAGCCATTTCTTAAAGATATCCATAAAAAGTGTTTAAAGTTTGCCACAAGCCACCTGGGAGACACACCAAACATGTGGAAGAAGGTGCTCTGGTCAGATGAAAACCAAAATTGAACTTTGGCAACAATGCAAAACGTTATGTTTGGTGTAAAAGCAACACAGCTCATCACCCTGAACACACCATCCCCACTGTCAAAACATGGTGGTGGCAGCATCATGGATTGGGCCTGCTTTTCTTCAGCAGGGACAGGGAAGATGGTTAAAATTGATGGGAAGATGGATGGAGCCAAATACAGGACCATTCTGGAAGAATGATGGAGTCTGCAAAAGACCTGAGACTGGGACGGAGATTTGTCTTCCAACAAGATAATGATCCAAAACATAAAGCAACATCTACAATGGAATGGTTATACATGTTTTAGGTAGGCTTTACATGTTTTAGGTAGGCGTTACATGTTTTAGACGGTAGGCTATACATGTTTTAGGTAGGCTTTACATGTTTTAGGTAGTCTTTACATGTTTTAGGTAGGCTTTACATGTTTTAGGTAGGCTATACATGTTTTTTAGGCTTTACATGTTTTAGGTTTACATGTTTTAGGCTTTACATGTTTGGGCTTTACATGTTTTAGGTAGGCTATACATGTTTTAGGTAGGCTATACATGTTTTAGGTGGCGTTACATGTTTTAGGTAGGCTATACATGTTTTAGGTAGGCTTTACATGTTTAGGTAGCTATACATGTTTTAGGTAGGCTTACATGTTTTAGGTAGGCTATACATGTTTAGGTAGGCTATACATGTTTTAGGTGGGCTTTACATGTTTTTAGGTAGGCTTTACATGTTTTAGGTAGGCTTTACATGTTTTAGGTAAGCTATACATGTTTTAGGTAGGCTTTACATGTTTTAGGTAGGCTATACATGTTTTAGGTAGGCTATACATGTTTTAGGTGGGCTTACATGTTTAGGTAGGCTTTACATGTTTTTAGGTGGGCTTTACATGTTTTAGGTAGGCTATACATGTTTTAGGTAGGCTATACATGTTTTAGGTAGGCTTTACATGTTTTAAGTAGGCTATACATGTCTTAGGTAGGCTTTACATGTTTTAGGTAGGCTATACATGTTTTAGGTAGGCTTTACATGCTTTAGGTAGGCTATACATGTTTTAGGTACATGTTTAGGTTTACATGTTTTAGGCTTTACATGTTTTAGGCAGGCTTTACATGTTTTAGGTAGGCTATACATGTTTTAGGTAGGCTTACATGTTTACGATGTCTTTAGTCTTTACATGTTTTAGGTAGGCGTTACATGTTTTAGGCAGGCTTTACATGTTTTAGGTAGTCTTACATGTTTTAGGTAGGCTATACATGTTTTAGGTGGGCTTTACATGTTTTAGGCAGGCGTTACATGTTTTAGGTAGGCCATACATGTTTAGGTAGGCTATACATGTTTTAGGCATGCTATACATGTTTTAGGCAGGCGTTACATGTTTTAGGTAGGCTATACATGTTTTAGGTAGGCTTACATGTTTTAGGTAGGCTATACATGTTTTAGGTAGGGCTTTACATGTTTAGGTAGGCTATACATGTTTTAGGTAGGCGTTACATGTTTTAGGTAGGCTTTACATGTTTTAGGTAGGCTTTACCTGTTTTAGGCGTTACACATGTTTTTAGGTAGGCTTTACTTGTTTTAGGTAGGCTTTACATGTTTTAGGTAGGCTTTACATGTTTTAGGTAGGCTTACCTGTTTTAGGTAGGGCGTTACATGTTTTAGGTAGGCTTTACATGTTTTAGGTAGGCTATACATGTTTTAGGTAGGCTTTACATGTTTTAGGTAGGCTTTACATGTTTTAGGTAGGCTATACATGTTTAGGTAGGCTATACATGTTTTAGGTAGGCTTTACATGTTTTAGTGGGCTTCACATGTTTTAGGTAGGCTATACATGTTTTAGGTAGCGTTACATGTTTTAGGTAGGCTATACATGTTTTTAGGTAGGCTTTACATGTTTTAGGTAGGCTTTTATGTTTTAGGTAGGCTATACATGTTTTAGGTAGGCTTTACATGTTTTAGGTAGGCTTTACATGTTT
>NW_026284350.1:0-1606 GCF_023373465.1 Oncorhynchus keta
TTACATACACCTTAGCAAAATACATTTAAACTCCGTTTTTCACAATTCCTGATATTTAAGGTCAGTTGGGATCACCACTTTATTTTAAGAATGTGAAATGTCAGAATAATAGTAGAGAATTATTTATTTCAGCTCTTATTTCTTTCATCACATTCCCAGTGGGTCAGAAGTTTACATAAACTCAATTAGTATTTGGTAGCATTGCCTTTAAATTGTTTAACTTGGGTCAAATGTTTTGGCCCATTCCTCCTGACAAAGCTGGTGTGACTGGAGTCAGGTTCGTAGGCCTCCTTGCTCGCACATGCTTTTTCAGTTCTGCCCACAAATGTTCTATAGGATTGAGGTCAGGGCTTTGTGATGGCCACTCCAATACCTTAACTTTGTTGTCCTTAAGCCATTTTGCCAGAACTTTGGAAGTATGCTTGGGGTCATTGTACATTTGGAAGACCAATTTGCAACCAAGCTTTAACTTCCTGACTGATGTCTTGAGATGTTGCTTCAATATATCCATAATATCTTCCTTCCTCATGATGCCACCTATTTTGTGAAGTGCACCAGTTCCTCCTGCAGCAAAGCACCCCCACAACATGATGCTACCCCCGTACTTCACGGTTGAGATGGTGTTATTCGGCCTGCAAGCGTCCCTCTTTTCCTCCAAACATAACGATGGTCATTATGGCCAAACAGTTACATTTTTGTTTCACCAGACCAGCGGACATTTTTCCAAAAGTACGATCTTCATCTCCATGTGCAGTTGCAAATTGTAGTCTGGCTTTTTATGTCGGTTTTGGAGCAGTTGCTTATACCTTGCTGAGCGGCCTTTCAGGTAATGTCAATATAGGACACGTTTTACTGTGGATATAGATACTTTTGTACCTGTTTCCTCCAGCATCTTCACAAGGTCCTTTGCTGTTCTGGGACTGATTTGCACCAAAGTACGTTCATCTCTAGGAGACAGAACGCGTCTCCTTCCTGAGCGGTATGATGGCTGTGTGGTCCCATGGTGTTTATACTTGCGTACTATTGTTTGTACAGATGAACGTGGTACCTTCAGGTGTCCAGACTTGTGGAGGTCTACATTTTTTTCCCAGAGGTATTTGCTGATTTCTTTTGATTTTCCCATGATGTCATGCAAAGAGGCACTGAGTTTGAAGGTAGGCCTTGAAATACATCCACAGGTACACCTCCAATTGACTCAAATGATGTCAATTAGCCTATCAGAAGCTTCTAAAGCCATGACATCATTTTCTGGAATATTCCAAGTTGTTTAAAGGCACAGTCAATTTAGTGTATGTAAACTTCTGACCCACTGGAACTGTGATACAGTGAATAAGTGAAATAATCTGTCTGTAAACAATTGTTGGAAAAATTACTTGTGTCATGCACACAGTAGATGTCCTAACTGACTTGCCAAAACTATAGATTGTCAACAAGAAATTTGTGGAGTGGTTGAAAAACTAGTTTTAATGACTCCAACCTAAGTCTATGTAAACTTCCGACTTCAACTGCATATCCATCCTGCCCTGTGTTTCTAAAATCTTCGAAAGCCAAGTTAACAAACAGATCACCGACCATTTCGAATTCCACCGTACCTTCTCCACTATGC
>NW_026284351.1:0-890 GCF_023373465.1 Oncorhynchus keta
ATTATTCAGACCACTGAAAAGGCAAGTTTACCAGGATTTATATTATTCAGACCACTGAAAAGGCAAGTTTGACCAGGATTTATATTATTCAGACCACTGAAAAGGCAAGTTTACCAGGATTTATATTATTCAGACCACTGAAAAGGCAAGTTTACCAGGATTTATATTATTCAGACCACTGAAAAGGCAAGTTTACCAGGATTTATATTATTCAGACCACTGAAAAGGCAAGTTTACCAGGATTTATATTATTCAGACCACTGAAAAGGCAAGTTTACCAGGATTTATATTATTCAGACCACTGAAAAGGCAAGTTTACCAGGATTTACATTATTCAGACCACTGAAAAGGCAAGTTTACCAGGATTTACATTATTCAGACCACTGAAAAGGCAAGTTTACCAGGATTTATATTATTCAGACCACTGAAAAGGCAAGTTTACCAGGATTTATATTATTCAGACCACTGAAAAGGCAAGTTTACCAGGATTTATATTATTCAGACCACTGAAAAGGCAAGTTTACCAGGATTTATATTATTCAGACCACTGAAAAGGCAAGTTTACCAGGATTTATATTATTCAGACCACTGAAAAGGCAAGTTTACCAGGATTTATATTATTCAGACCACTGAAAAGGCAAGTTTACCAGGCCAACAGACCAGGATGTATATTATTCAGACCACTGAAAAGGCAAGTTTACCAGGATTTATATTATTCAGACCACTGAAAAGGCAAGTTTACCAGGATTTATATTATTCAGACCACTGAAAAGGCAAGTTTACCAGGATTTATATTATTCAGACCACTGAAAAGGCAAGTTTACCAGGATTTACATTATTCAGACCACTGAAAAGGCAAGTTTACCAGGATTTACATTATTCAGACCACT
>NW_026284352.1:0-68158 GCF_023373465.1 Oncorhynchus keta
AGTCAAACCTCAGATGCAGGTGTTCTGAGCCGTGGTCTAATATTACCATCAGACAGGGTTTTAGTAGAGAACAGGAGGAAGTCTACATCACTGTGTTGGCTGGCTGCACAGTAATAAACTGCACTGTGTTCAGGTCCTCTCAGACTCACTAGATGAAGATAAGCCTCTTTCCCACCGTCTCCACTCACATTGAAGTGCTTTTCAAATGATTTCTCCATGGTTATTGACTTGGTATATGCATAACCAATGAGTTTCATAGCAGTGTCTCCTGCTGACTGTTTGTACCATAGTATCACGTAGTAGTTAGGGATCGTATGGCTGCAGGTGAGTTGAACGTCTCCTCCAGGACCTTCTGTTAGTGCCACAGGCCTCTGATGAACCATGCCACTAAACAACTGCCCTGTGGACAGAGAGGAGAGAGAGAGAGAGGAGAGAGAGGTGACAGAGAAAGAGAGGAGAGACGGAGAGAGGAGAGAAGGTGAGGAAGATGGAGTAAGAGAAAGGATATTTTATTCAGTTTGATGACATTCGTAGTATCGCTTAGCTTCCTTACCGTAAGTGATTTAATACCTGTCACCCAGAGGTGTGTGAGCTGCCAGGTGAATCAGAACTCTGAACATCATGATGAAGAAAATACACATGAAGATGATTATGCTGAGGAAGACGATGATGATGTGATATGAGTGTCTCCTGGATGAAGCTCTGAGGTGGAAAGGAGATTGGCTGTTGTAGTAGCATGTTTCCTTCAGGGTGGTGGATAGTGACAGTGTTAGAGGGAGTGTCAGGAAGCCTGTACTGTAAAGCTTTGCTGAGGGAGATTCCACTGTGGAATAAGTGATCGATGGCGCATCATGACAATGAACCCATCAGACATTAGAAGAACTAGAGTTAGAGGTCCCCCTACAGTATGTGATGAGACAATCAGACATTAGAAGAACTAGAGTTAGACGTCCTACAGTATGTGATGAGACCATCAGACATTAGAAGAATTCAGAGTTAGAGTGTCCCCTGTCACGTGTGATGAGACCATCAGACATTACAAGAACTAGAGTTAGAGGTCCCCCTACAGTATGTGATGAGACCATCAGACATAGAAGAACTAGATAGAGGTCCCCTACAGTATGTGATGAGACCATCAGACATTAGAAGAACTAGGATTAGAGGTCCCCCTACAGTATGTGATGAGACCATCAGACATTAGAAGAACTAGAGTTAGAGGTCCCAGCATGTGCTGAAACCATCAGACAATAGGTGTCTAGAGGTCTACAGCATGTGATGAGACCACTGACATTAGAAGAACTAGAGTTAGAGGTCCCCCTACAGTATGTGATGAAACCATCAGACATTAGAAAGAACCAGAGTTAGAGAGGTCCCCTACAGTATGTGATGAGACCATCAGACATTAGAAGAACTAGGTTAGACGTCCCCTACAGTATGTGATGAAACCATCCTACAGAGTAGGTCCCCTGTATGTGATGACCCATCCAGACATTAGAAGAACTAGAGTTAGAGGTCCCCTACAGCATGTGATGAGACCACCACATTAGGGAAGAACTAGAGTTAGAGGTCCCCTACAGTATGTGGTGAGACCATCTCTTTACATGTTATATTACATCCTATTGAAATACTGGGTTTTTGTGCAGCTGTACTTGTTGTCTGTATACTGTGTTGACTCACAGCACAGAAGTACATTCCACTGTCTCCTGTCTCCAACTTCACTGTGAAAGATCCACTCTCAGCTACAGCTTAACAGTTGAGAATTTGTCTTTACTGAATTCCCTGAATAGTCTGGTTGAGAACTACTTGTAATGAAGACTACCTGCTTCATTCCTCTCTCCTGGAAGCTGTCTGTACCAGTACATCTGGAAGTGTAGGTAGATCCCTTAGTATGACTGCAGTTCATCTGAGCATCACTTTATTTCAGTTCCCAGAGTATGGTGGGTGTCTGAGTGACTTCACTCCTCAACAAGACCTGTAAGGACACAGTGAGAATGAAATCAATAGAGTTAGGTACAGTTAGACCTGAATACATCAAGACTCAGGAACATATGCTTGGAAACATCAATATCAATAACTAGAGAAGTCCTTCATTGTAAATAAGAATTATGTTCTTAACTTTCCTGGTTAAATAAATGAAACATTATGAAACTGTACCTGCAGCACAGAGCAGTGAGACAGTAACAGAGAAGAGAAATGTGAACATGTTTGATCACGTTATATGTGAGAGTGCTGGAAAGAGTCTGGTATCAATGTATATAAAACAAGAGGAGTGTCACATAGATGAATAGATGACAATCAGTAGACTACGGCAGGTTCCACCATATTCAACATGTCAGTGAAGTGGGAGGGACTGATGATCTGAATACATCATGCTAATTAGTGGTTCAGACTGTAGAGACATTCACATTATTAAAGTTAGAGGTCCCCCTACAGTCCATGATGAGACCATCAGCTCTTTACATATTATATTCTATACTATTGAGCTGGCCAGCTTGTAGTCCTAAAACACTGAAATGAGTCAGCATTTTCTACCTCTGGTTTGTTGACCATTGCTATGGGAGAAATGAAGGGGGAAAATAATGGGATTTTGGAAATCAACAGACAATTGCATGGTATGCTTTCGCCATAAATCATTTTTGGAATCTGACAATACAGTTAGATTAACAAGAAGTTACGCTTTAAATGATATAAGACACTTGTATGGTCATGTATGTTTAATATTATAAATATTTACTTGAATTGCGCGCCTCCAATTTCACTGGATGTTGTCGGCTTTGTCCCGGGACACCTTGCCCTAATTAGCAATCAGTGCTATGGCATACATAACCATATCATCTACATACAGAAAAATATGAAGGGATTTAATACAAAGACCAATATTATTCATATGAATAGTAAAAAGAACTGGTCCCAATGCTGACCCATGTGGTACACCTAATATCCAGGAAACTAGACTCAACACCATCAGAACGCACACATTATGTCCTGTCTGTCAGATAGCTCTTAAACCATTTTGCAAGACTTATTGTCCAGGCCCATTTCAGACAGTTTTTGAATGAGTAGGGAATGTTCAATGGTGTTGAATGCCTTGAAAAGTCTATTTTCCCGAAAGTATATAATGTCACATATTACGTATGGCTAGGATGGGATTGATCTCGGGCCGATTAATCTGGCCCAAATGTATTACTTGTGGCTCGCATTTCATTATTTTTTCCCCATATTTTCTCATTGTCTCTGTGATCAAAAAATACAATCAACATTTCAATTAAATTCTTTAAGAGTCCTGTGTAGTATTTTAGTATTTTGATACGTTTGAGCAAGGCAATTGATAAACATTAAGAACGTTTTGGAGTGAGCCTCCCTAGTGGGGCAGCGGTCAAGACATCTGCTATCAGTCTATAGGTTTACCCCATCATGGTAGATATATCAGAGCAGCTTCACCTGCTGATACCACAGTATGGTGTGTAGCTGGGGAGAGTGTGTTCCACCTGCTGATACCACAGTATGGTGTTGTAGCTGGGAGAGTGTGTTCCACCTGCTGATACCACAGTATGGTGTTGTAGCTGGGGAGAGTGTGTTCCACCTGCTGATACCACAGTATGGTGTTGTAGCTGGGGAGAGTGTGTTCCACCTGCTGATACCACAGTATGGTGTTGTAGCTGGGAGAGTGTGTTCCACCTGCTGATACCACAGTATGGTGTTGTAGCTGGGGAGAGTGTGTTCCACCTGCTGATACCACAGTATGGTGTTGTAGCTGGGGAGAGTGTGTTCCACCTGCTGATACCACAGTATGGTGTTGTAGTTGGGGAGAGTGTGTTCCACCTGCTGATACCACAGTATGGTGTTGTAGCTGGAGAGAGTGTGTTCCACCTGCTGATACCACAGTATGGTGTTGTAGCTGGGGAGAGTGTGTTCCACCTGCTGATACCACAGTATGGTGTTGTAGCTGGGGAGAGTGTGTTCTACCTGCTGATACCACAGTATGGTGTTGTAGTGGGGAGATACCTGCTGATACCACAGTATGGTGTTGTAGCTGGGGAGAGTGTGTTCTACCTGCTGTTCCACATTCATGATGAACATTCAAAAGGACATGGATCTTCAACTCTCAGACTCCTTACTATACACCATAGTTTACTGTGGTACTGTGTCTGGTGAGTCCACATGGATTAGTTGAGCTGTAACTCCACCTACAGGAAAGACATGATATCATACCATACTGTATCATGGTCTCCTGTATATCAGAGGGAACCTCCCCTTTCTGTTAGACCAGCTGGGGAGTGTTTTGGCATTGAATCAGAGTCAGATACAGTGTGATGTTAATACAGGTGTGATTAGTCTGCAGTACACCAGGGAGGAGGTTTTTGTAGAGCAGAGAGGGAGATCTGATGCACTGTGTAAACTAGCAGCACAGTAATACACAGCACTGCTATTTGGAGTTAGTTGATTGATGGTTAAGGTGCTGGTACCACCTGCATTAGCATCTCCTTCTATTTCATATCCAGCCTCAGGATATCCAGTTTTCAATAGCATGTATCCTAAAAACACTAATTCTCTGTTGTTGGACTGCTGGTACCAGAGGATACGATTATAGTTTGATATACTATGTGAACACTCCATCTTAGCCAACTCTCCCTGTTTCTTGTACAGGGCTGCAGGTCCCTGGTGAACCTGGTTAATGAAAGAAGAACCTGTAGAGAGAGAGAGACAGAGCCAGAGAGAGAGAGAGAGAGAGAGACAGAGAGAGAGAGAGGTGAAACAACAGATATAGAAACATATTCACCTGAAACATGAAAACCAATCAAATGAGGATATTATTAGTTGATTAAATCAATGATCTGAATACCTGCAGCCCAGGCTGTGTAACCCATGGTGATGGAGATAAGAATTCTGATCATGTTGACTCACTGTTAAGGAGACAGAAAGAATGAGGCAGACAAACCACTCCACATGAATTAGAGGTGGCTTCTCATCAACTCATCTCAGTGATCTTATAGAGGGATGCTGCCTCATTATGAGAACATCTAAACCATCAGAGACCTGAGATGAACCCTGCAGGAGGAGTCTATGTGGGACAGGAAGCTGGGTTTAGTAGAGCAGAGAGGGAGATCTGGTGCACTGATATCTGGAGGTAGTTGATTGATGGTTAAAGGAAATATTCACCCATTCTGAATGTTCTATGATTTTATCTCTGAGTGAGGTCCTATCGATGCCATGGGTCATTTCATGTCTTAATGTGTATCTGAGTTGTTGGCATTCAAGCAGGCAGATATTCGCTGAGCCCTATGACCATGCCTCAGGACTACCTGACATGATGACTCCTTGCTGTCCCCAGTCCACCTGGCCGTGCTGCTGCTCCAGTTTCAACTGTCCTGCCTTATTATTATTGGACCATGCTGGTCATTTATGAACATTTGAACATCTTGGCCATGTCTGTTATAATCTCCACCCGGCACAGCCAGAAGAAAATCGCAAAATGAAATAAAATCAATATGCTAGCTCTCAAGCTTAGCCTTTTGTTAACAACACTGTCATCTCAGATTTTCAAAAATATGCTTATCAACCATAGCAAAACTAGCATTTGTGTAACAGTATTGATAGCTATTGATAGCTAGCATTAGCATTTAGCGCTAGCATTCAGCAGGCAACATTTTCACAAAAACCAGAAAACCATTCAAATAAAATCATTTACCTTTGAAGAACTTCGGATGTTTTCAATGAGGGGACTCTCAGTTAGATAGCAAATGTTCAGTTTTTCCTGAAAGATTATTTGTTCAGGAGAAATTGCTCCATTTTGTGCGTCACGTTTAGCTACTAAAAAGACCTGTATCCAGGATTGTGTAAATCTATCCGCAAGCTCATTAGCATAACACAACGTTAACTATTCATGAAAATCGCAAATGAAATTAAATCAATATGCTAGCTCTCAAGCTTAGCCTTTTGTTAACAACACTGTCATCTCAGATTTTCAAAAATATGCTTCTCAACCATAGCAAAACTAGCATTTAGCATTTAGTGTTAGCATTTAGCATTTAGCATTAGCATCAGCAGGCAACATTTTCACAAAAACCAGAAAACATTCAAATAAATCCTTTACCTTTGAAGAACTTCGGATGTTTTCAATGAGGAGTCTCTCAGTTAGATAGCAAATGTTCAGTTTTCCTGAAATATTATTTGTGCAGGAGAAATCGGTCCGTTTGGTGCGTCACGTTTGGCTACCAAAAAAACCCAGAAAATTCAGTTATCCAAACGCCAAACTTTTTCCAAATTAACTCCATAATATCGACTGAAACATGGCAAACGTTGTTTGAACCAATCCTCAAGGTGTTTTTCACATATCTCTTCAATGATATATGGTTCGTGGAAGTGTCCTTTCCCCTCTGAATTGCATGGCAAAATGCATGCAGCTGAAGATTACGCAACAATTTAGACAAAGGACACCGGGCGGACCCTGGCAAATGTAGTCTCTTATGGCCAATCTTCCAATGATATGCCTACAAATACGTCACAATGCTGCAGACATCTTGGACGAACGGCAGAGAGCTTAGGCTCATTCATCACACATTCTCAGCCATATAAGGAGACGATGGGAAACAGAGCCTCAAAAATTCTGCTCATTTCCTGTTTGAGGTTTCATCATGGTTTTGCCTGTAGCATGAGTTCTGTGGCACTCACAGATAAAATCTTTGCAGTTTTGAAAACGTCAGAGTGTTTTCTTTCCAAAGCTGTCAATTATATGCATAGTCGAGCATCTTTTCATGACAAAATATTGCGCTTAAAACGGGCACGTTTTTTTATCCAATAATGACATAGCGCCCCCATAGGTTGAAGAGGTTAAAGGATTTGTCTTTTTATATAGATAGAAATGGAGTCATGGAATTTGACATTGTAACATTGCATAATGTATGTTAATGAGTGGTGACGCTAAACTGTAAATACTGGTATACTGTACCAGGACAGATATTACCTTATGCCATCATCCATCTGTGTTTATTCATTGGCACTGAGTCAAAGTCAAACCTCAGATGCAGGTGTTCTGAGCCGTGGTCTAATATTACCATCAGACAGGGTTTTAGTAGAGAACAGGAGGAAGTCTACATCACTGTGTTGGCTGGCTGCACAGTAATAAACTGCACTGTGTTCAGGTCCTCTCAGATTCACTAGATGAAGATAAGCCTCTTTCCCACCGTCTCCACTCACATTGAAGTGCTTTTCAAACGATTTCTCCATGGTTATTGACTTGGTATATGCATAACCAATGAGTTTCATAGCAGTGTCTCCTGCTGACTGTTTGTACCATAGTATCACGTAGTAGTTAGGGATCGTATGGCTGCAGGTGAGTTGACCGTTTCTCCAGGACCTTCTGTTAGTGCCACAGGCCTCTGATGAACCATGCTACTAAACAACTGCCCTGTGGACAGAGAGAGAGGAGGAGAGAGAGAAGAGAGGTTAGAGAAGGTGACAGAGAGAGAGAGGAGAGAGAGGAGAGAAGGTGATGAAAGAGAGAAACATTGAGAGAGAAGATGCGAGAGAAAGGATATTTTATTCAGTTTGATGACATTCATAGTATCGTTAGGCTTCTCATCGTAAGTGATTTAATACCTGTCACCCAGAATGGTACAGCTACCAGGTGAATCAGAACTCTGAACATCAGGATGAAGAAAAGATGAAGATGATGAATATGCTGAGGAAGACGATGATGATGTGATATGAGAGTCTCCTGGATGAAGCTCTGAGGTAAAAGGAGATTGGCTGTTGTAGTAGCATGTTTCCTTCAGGGTGGTGGATAGTGACAGTGTTAGAGGGAGTGTCAGGAAGCCTGTACTGTAAAGCTTGCTGATAGGACCTCACTGTGAACATGACTGATTACATGATCATGACAATGAACCCATCAGACATTAGAAGAACTAGAGTTAGAGGTCCCCTACAGTATGTGATGAGACCATCAGACATTAGAAGAACTAGATTTAGAGGTCCCCCTACAGTATGTGATGAGACCATCAGACATTAGAACAACTAGAGTTAGAGGTCCCCTACAGTATGTGATGAAACCATCAGACATTAGAAGAACTAGAGTTAGAGGTCCCCCTACAGTATGTGATGAAACCATCAGACATTAGAAGAACTAGAGTTAGACGTCCCCCTACAGTATGTGATGAAACCATCAGACATTAGAAGAACTAGAGTTAGAGGTCCCCTACAGTATGTGATGAGACCATCAGACATTAGAACAACTAGAGTTAGAGGTCCCCTACAGTATGTGATGAGACCATCAGACATTAGAAGAACTAGAGTTAGAGGTCCCCCTACAGTATGTGATGAGACCATCTATTTACATGTTATATTACATCCTATTGAAATACTGGGGTTTTTGTGCAGCTGTACTTGTTGTCTGTATCACTGTGTTGACTCACAGCACAGAAGTACATTCCACTGTCTCCAACTTCTTCACTGTGAAAGATCCACTCTCAGCTACAGCTTTTCTGGCTGAGAATTTGTCTTTACTGAATTCCCCTGATTAGTCAGGTTGAGAACTGGGAGTAATGAAGACGACCTGCTTCATTCCCTCTCCTGGAAGCTGTCTGTACCAGTACATCTGGAAGTAGCCAGATCCCTTAGTATGACTGCAGTTCATCTGAGCATCACTTTATTTCAGTTCCCAGAGTATGGTGGGTGTCTGGTGACTTCACTCCCTCAACAAGACCTGTAAGGACACAGTGAGAATGAAATCAGTAGAGTTAGGTACAGTTAGACCTGAATACATCAAGACTCAGGAACATATGCTTGGAAACATCAATATCAATGACTAGAGAAGTCCTTCATTGTAAATAAGAATTTTGTTCTTAACTTTCCTGGTTAAATAAATGAAACATTATGAAACTGTACCTGCAGCACAGAGCAGTGAGACAGTAACAGAGAAGAGAAATGTGAACATGTTTGATCACGTTATATGTGAGAGTGCTGGAAAGAGTCTGGTATCAATGTATATAAAACAAGAGGAGTGTCACATAGATGAATAGATGACAATCAGTAGACCACGGCAGGTTCCACCATATTCAACATGTCAGTGAAGTGGGAGGGACTGATGATCTGAATACATCATGCTAATTAGTGGTTCAGACTGTAGAGACATTCACATTATTAAAGTTAGAGGTCCCCCTACAGTCCATGATGAGACCATCAGCTCTTTACACATTATATTCTATCCTATAGAGCTCGGGAGCTTGTAGTCCTAAAACACTGAAATGAGTCAGCATTTTCTATCTCTGGTTTGTTGACCATTGCTATGGGAGAAATGAAGGGGGAAAATAATGGGGTTTTGAAATCAACAGACAAAGCATGGTATGCTTTCGCCATAAATTATTTTGGAATCTGACAATACAGTTAGATTAACAAGAAGTTACGCTTTTAAATGATATAAGACACTTGTATGGTCATGTATGTTTAATATTATAAATATTTACTTGAATTGCGCGCCCTCCAATTTCACTGGATGTTGTCGGCTTTGTCCCGTGACACCTAGCCCTAATTAGCAATCAGTGCTATGGCATACATAACCATATCATCTACATACAGAAAAATATGAAGGGATTTAATACAAAGACCAATATTATTCATATGAATAGTAAAAAGAACTGGTCCCAATGCTGACCCCTGTGGTACACCTAATATCCAGGAAACTAGACTCAACACCATCAGAACGCACACATTATGTCCTGTCTGTCAGATAGCTCTTAAACCATTTGCAAGACTTATTGTCCAGGCCCATTTCAGACAGTTTTTGAATGAGTATGTACAAAATAGCAATATTTAAAATGACTAAATCGAGTAATATTGTATACATTTTTTAAAATGTGTTTTGTGTCGCTTCTGGGGAGATTCTGGTACCGGCAAAGTTGGCTGAATTCTGTTAGAAAAAGACTTTGGCCGTTGCACTTGGGCTGATTCCTCATTTTTATCTGGGATATCAGAGCAGCTTCAGTCTCTAATTCTACCCCATCATGGAGTGTGTTCCAACAGATACCACAGTATGGTGTTGTAGCTGGGGAGAGTGTGTTCCACATGCTGATACCACAGTATGGTGTTGTAGCTGGGGAGAGTGTGTTCCACCTGCTGATACCACAGTATGGTGTTGTAGCTGGGGAGAGTGTGTTCCACCTGCTGATACCACAGTATGGTGTTGTAGCTGGGGAGAGTGTGTTCCACCTGCAGATACCACAGTATGGTGTTGTAGCTGGGGAGAGTGTGTTCCACCTGCTGATACCACAGTATGATGTTGTAGCTGGGGAGAGTGTGTTCAACCTGCTGATACCACAGTATGGTGTTGTAGCTGGGGAGAGTGTGTTGCACCTGCTGATACCACAGTATGGTGTTGTAGCTGGGGAGAGTGTGTTCCACCTGCTGATACCACAGTATGGTGTTGTAGCTGGGGAGAGTGTGTTCCACATGCTGATACCACAGTATGGTGTTGTAGCTGGGGAGAGTGTGTTCCACCTGCTGATACCACAGTATGGTGTTGTAGCTGGGGAGAGTGTGTGAACAGGACAGCAGTTTCTCCAGAACTCTGAAATACTGAAGATGGAAACTGAAGAACGCTGGAACAGAGCAGTTCACCTGTTACAGAAGAGGAGAGAGAAACCTGTTTGTTATAACTACTGTAGTCATTCAGGAAATATATGGAATTATAGATTATTTTAGATTGTATCTAACCTTTGATCAAGAATATTGCAGAGATTCACGTTCACGTTCACAGGTAGAAAAATATCCAACAGTGAAAGATTATTAGTTCAACACTGAGTCCAGATGAACATTCAAAAGGACATGGATCTTCAACTCTCAGACTCCTTACTATACACCATAGTTTACTGTGGTACTGTGTCTGGTGAGTCCACATGGATTAGTTGAGCTGTAACTCCACCTACAGGAAAGACATGATATCATACCATACTGTATCATGGTCTCCTGTATATCACAGGGAACCTCCCTTTCTGTTAGACCAGCTGGGGAGTGTTTTGGCATTGAATCAGAGTCAGATACAGTGTGATGTTAATACAGGTGTGATTAGTCTGCAGTACACCAGGGAGGAGGTTTTTGTAGAGCAGAGAGGGAGATCTGATGCACTGTGTAAACTAGCAGCACAGTAATACACAGCACTGCTATTTGGAGTTAGTTGATTGATGGTTGAGGTGCTGGTACCACCTGCATTAGCATCTCCTTCTATATCAAATCCAGCCTCAGGATACCCTGATTTCAAAAGCATGTATCCTAAAAACACAAATTCTCTGTAGTTGGACTGCTTGTACCAGAGGATACGATCATAGTTTGATATACTATGTGAACACTCCATCTTAGCCGACTTTCCCGTTTCTTGTAAAGTGATGCAGGACTCTGGTCAACCTGGTCACTCGGAGAGGAACCTGTAGAGAGAGAGAGAGAGACAGAGACAGAGAGAGAGAGAGAGAGAGAGAGAGAGAGAGAGAGAGAGAGAGAGAGAGAGACAGAGACAGAGACAGAGACAGAGACAGAGACAGAGACAGAGACAGAGACAGAGAGAGAGAGGGACAGAGACAGAGACAGAGAGACAGAGACAGAGAGAGAGAGAGAGAGAGAGAGAGAGAGAGAGAGAGAGAGAGAGAGAGAGAGAGAGAGAGAGAGAGAGAGAGAGAGAGAGAGAGAGAGAGAGAGAGAGAGGTGAAACATCAAAACAATCAAACAAGGATATTAGTAGTTGATTAAATCAATGCTCTGAATACCTGCAGCCCAGGCTGTGTAACCCATGGTGATGGAGATAAGAATTCTGATCATGTTGACTCACTGTTAAGGAGACAGAAAGAACGAGACAGACAAACCACTCCACATGAATTAGAGGGAGGCTTCTCATCAACTCATCTCAGTGATCTTATAGAGGATGCTGCCTCCTTATGAGAACATCTAAAACATCAGAGACCTGAGATGAACCCTGCAGGAGGAGTCTATGTGGGACAGGAAGCAGGGTTTAGTAGAGCAGAGAGGGAGATCTGATGCACTGATATCTGGAGGTAGTTGATTGATGGTTAAAGGATAATATTCACCCATTCTGAATGTTGTGTTATTTTTATCAGTAAGAAATTCGGTCGGTAGTGCTGTGGTAAAGTCTCTCTCAGTATGACGTAGTACTGTGGTAAAGTCTCTCTCAGTAGTACTGTGGTAAAGTCTCTCTCAGTATGACGTAGTACTGTGGTAAAGTCTCTCTCACTACACTGGAAGTTATTAATAGGAATAGGAATTGTAGATCACTAAAACGTCTATCATACATGTCAGATTACAATACTGGCTGATGTCATCATTCAGGAGAATGTCTTCTCTAATATGAGCCGTTGATCATATTTTTTGAGCTATTCCTACCTGGAGAGATGTGTAATTTAACGTGTTATTTCTCCTGCACATTTCTCCTATTTGTCTGTCTCTTCAGTCCAGGGTGCATTGCATGGCGCCGCTGCCAAAGATATTAGAGAAAGGAGATAGGAATCCCATTGGGCAATGAATGGAGGAACGTATATCACCCCACCCAGCAAACTGTCGATTGGTCTGGACCCTTTTACTGCCGACATGGAGCCCCGCCCGATCCATCACGACTGGTCTGCCGACGTAACCGTACGAGGGGGTTTCTACAGGCTCTTCGGTTGCGATGTCGCCCGCAAGCCCCATCTGCTAGACTGCTAGCCATAGCCTGCTAGCTGTTACCGTGTCTCCAGCTCGCCTAGCTACTCACTGGACCTTATGATCACTCGGCTACACATGCCTATCCCTAATGCCTTGTCTATTTCTGTTTTGGTTAGTGATTATTGTCTTATTTCACTGTAGAGCCTCCAGCCCTGCTCAAAATACCTTAGCTAACCCTTTAGTTCCACCTCTCACACATACGATGACCTCACCTGGCTTAAATGTTGCCTCTAGAGACAAAAACCTCTCTCATCGTCACTCAATGCCTAGTATACCTCCACTGTATCCACATCCTACCATACCTTTGTCTGTACATAATGCTTTGAATCTATTCTATCGCACCCAGATGTGTGCTCCTTTTACTCTCTGTTCGAACGCACTAGACAACCAGTTCTTATAGCCTTTAGCCGTACCCTTATCCTACTCCTCATCTGTTCCTCTGGTGATGTCGGGGTTAACCCTGCAGCCCTGCAGCCTTCTGTAACCGTAAAATCCTTTTACTCTCTGTTCCGAACGCACTAGACAACCAGTTCTTATAGCCTTTAACCGTACCCTTATCCTACTCCTCATCTGTTCCTCTGGTGATGTAGAGGTTAACCCTGCAGCCCTGCAGCCTTCTGTAACCGTAAAAGCCGTGTTCTATCTAAAGATTCTAAGATTCTAAAGAATGTTCCTCTGGTGATGTCGAGGCCCTGCTGCCTTCTGTAACCATAAAAGCCTTGGTAAAAGCGTAAAAGCCTTGGTTTCATGCATGTTAACATTAGAAGCCTCCTCCCTAAGTTTGACCCGGATGTCCTAGCCATGTTCTATCTAAAGATTCTAAGATTCTAAAGAATCTTGTCTTAGGAAGGCCACCAAAAATCCTGAATTTTCCATCCCTAACCATAACATTTTCCGACAAGATAGAACTGCCAAAGGGGGCAGAGTTGAAATCTGCAGAGATAGACTGCAGAGTTCTATCCTACTATCCAGGTCTGTGCGCAAACAATTCGAAATTCTACTTTTAAAAATCCACCTTTCCAGAAACAAGTCTCTCACCGTTACCGCTTGTTGTTATATACCCCCTTCAGCCCCCAGCCGTGCCCTGGACACCATATGTGAATAGATCGCCCCATCTATCTTCAGAGTTCGTACTGTTAGGTCACCTAAACTGGGACATGCTTAACACCCCGGCCATCCTACAATCTAAGCTAAATGCCCTCAATCTCAAACAAATTATCAAGGAACCTACCTGGTACAACCCTAAATCCTTAAAAAGGGCACCCTCTTAGGTATCATCCTGACCAACTTGCCCTCTAAATACACCTCTGCTGTCTTCAACCAGGATCTCAGCGATCGCTGCCTCATTGCCTGCGTGCGTAATGAGTCCGCAGTCAAACAACCACCTCTCATCACTGTCAAACGCTCCCTAAAACATTTCAGCGATCAGGCCTTTCTAAATGACTTGGCCCGGGGATCCTTGAAGGATATTGACCTCATCCTGTCAGTAGAAGGTGCCTTCAAAAGTGCTTTCCTCACCATCTTAAATGTATTTCACCTTTATTTAACTAGGTAGGCTAGATGAGAACAAGTTCTCATTTGCAACTGCGACCTGACCATGATTAAGCATAGCAATTTGACACATACAACAACACAGAGTTACACATGGAATAAACAAAACATAGTCAATTATACAATGCAAAAAGAAAACAAAAAGTCTATAAACAGTGAGTGCAAATGAGGTAAGATAAGGGAGTTAAGGCGGTAAGTTAAGGAAATAAATAGATAGAATAAATAAATAAATAGATTTCAAAAATGCTTTACAGCGAAAGCTAAACAAACGATTATGTTAGGTCACCACCAAGTCACAGAAAGACAGCCATTTTTCCAGCCAAAGAGAGGAGTCACAAAAACACAAATAGAGATAAAATGAATCACTAACCTTTGATGATCTTCATCAGATGACACTCATTGGGCTTCATGTTACACAATACATGTATGTTTTGTTCTATAAAGTGCATATTTCTATCCAAAAATGTAATTTTACATTGGGATGTTATGTTCAGTAGTTCCAAAACATGCGGTGATTTTTGCAGAGAGCCACATCAATTTACAGAAATACTCATTATGAAAGTTGACGAAAATACAAGTGTTATGCATGGAACTTTAGATCCACTTCTCCTTAACCTCTCTAGGATAGAGGACGCTAGCATCTCACTTGGCCAAAAGCCAGGAAAATGCAGCGTCGGAAAATTCAAATAAAATGATATAAAAATCTAACTTTCATTAAATCACTACATTAAAGCTACACCCGTTGTGAATCCAGCCAACATGAAAGCATAAGAAGCTATTATCTGATGATAGCACAACAGTAAACCAAGAGAGTAGCATATTTCAACACTGCAGGCGCAACACAAAACGCAGAAATAAAATATAAATCACCTTTGACGAGCTTCTTTTGAGCTTCTTTTGTTGGCACTCCAATATATCCCATGAACATCACAATTGGTCCTTTTGTTCGATTAATTCCATCCATATATATCGAAAATGTCCATTTATTTGGCACGTTTGATCCAGAAAAAAACAGCTTCTAATTTGCGCAACGTCCCTACAAAATGTCTCAAAGGTTTTATCGGTTTGAATGATGTCTGTGAGTATAACAGAACTCATATGGCTGGTGAAAACCTGAGAAAATCCAACCAGGAAGTGGGAAATCTGAGGTTTGTAGTTTTTCAAAGCTTATCGAAAACACAGTGTCTATGGGGTCAATTTGCACTTCCTAAGGCTTCATAGAACAATAAAAAGCCAGATTACAGTTTGGCACTGCACATGGGGACAAATATCGTACTTTTTGGAGAAATGTCCTCTGATCTGATGAAACAAAAATAGAACTGTTTGGCCATAATGACCATCGTTATGTTTGGGGGAAAAAGGAGGATGCTTGCAAGCCGACGAACACCATCCCAACCGTAAAGCACGGGGGTAGCAGCATCATGTTGTTTGTGTACCTTGCTACAGGAGGGACTGGTGCACTTCACAAAATAGATGGCTTCATGAGGTGGGAAATTATGTGGATATATTGAAGCAACATCTCAAGACATCAGTCAGGAACCTTGGTCGCAAATGGGTCTTCCAAATGGACAATGACCCCAAGCATAATTCCAAAGTTGTGGCAAAATGGCTTAAGGACAACAAAGTCAAGGTATTGGAGTGGCCATCACAAAGCCCTGACTTCAATCCTATAGTAAATTTGTGGGCAGAACTTATAAAGCGTGTGTGAGCAAGGAGGCCTACAAACCTGACTCAGTTACATCAGCTCTGTCAGGAGGAATGGGCCAAAATTCACCTAACTTATTGTGGGAAGCTTGTGGAAGGCTACCCAAAACGTTTGACCCAAGTTAAACAATTGAAAGGCAATGCTACCAAATACTAATTGAGTGTATGTAAACTTCTGACCCACTGGGATTGTAATGAAATAAATAAAAGCTGAAATAATTAATTATCTACTGTTATTCTGACATTTCGCATTCTTAAATAAAGTGGTGATCCTAAATGACCTAAGACAGGGGATGTTTACTAGGATTAAATGTCATGAATTATGAAAACTGAGTTTAAATGTATTTGGCTAATGTGTATGTAAACTACTGACTTCAACAGTAAATGCCTGGATTATTTTAATTTCGGTGAAACAGCAGCCCCAAGTGTAAAATAGGAAATAATGGTTACCTTTCAGAAAGTATTTAGTTTTAAAGAGGAGTACAACAGGGCTGTCCATTGTCTCCATATCGATTTATTATGGCCATTGAAACGCTAGCTATTTAAATTAGATCCAACAAGAACATAAAGGGGTTGGAAAACAAAAGTGGCAGTGTATTATGTATTGGATTGTTAAAAGACAGTTTTTACACTACCTTGTAGTTTACCAATAAAATGGACGGATGGTGAAGTAAACATACTGGGCATTCATATCTCAAAAAACATAAACAAACTTCAAGTCAGTTTTAATAGAAAGTTAGCAAAAATTTAAAAAAGAATCTGCAACCATGGAGAGGTAATTACGAGTCTGTTTAAGGAAAAATCACATCGATTCACTCTTTGCTCCTATCATAGTTCACTTACAGTGGGGCAAAAAAGTATTTAGTCAGCCACCAATTGTGCAAGTTCTCCCACTTAAAAATATGAAAGAGGCCTGTAATTTTCATCATAGGTACACTTCAACTATGACAGACAAAATTAGGAAAAAAAAATACAGAAAATCATATTCTAGGATTTTTAATGAATTTATTTGCAAATTATGGTGGAAAATAAGTATTTAGTCGATAACAATACTTTGTTATATACCCTTTGTTGGCAATGACAGAGGTCAAATGTTTTCTGTAAGTCTTCACAAGGTTTTCACACACTGTTGCTGGTATTTTGGCCCATTCCTCCATGCAGATCTCCTCTGGAGCAGTGATGTTTTGGGGCTGTTGCTGGGCAACACGGACTTTCAACTCCCTCCAAAGATTTTCTATGATTTTCTACTTACTAATGGCGCTGCCTACTCCAGACGGCTAGTTTTTTAAATCGTATAAGCAAAAAATATTTCATTTTATCTGGAATGCTAAGCCAGAAAAAATTAAATGTGTTTATTTAAAAATATATCGGAATCAGTTGAGGACAAAAATGTTTACAGCTGTGCCTTGAAGGTGAAAAATAGAGATTTTGAATGTACCAATTCCATGGCACATGGTATAAAAACTGATACAAATACAACACATGATTCAACACTTTCAATTAAAATTATTATACTAAATCCTTGCCACCAACAGAATGCTTTTTATATATTGCGCATACAACAATCTTAGCTCGGGTAGATTTTACTGAGAAGAGACAGAATCACTGGATAATTTATTCTGGTATTACCCCCATGTAGCTGGTTTCTGATCATAGGTTCAGGAATGGTTAAAAAAATTCACAACATTCACTCAAAATTAACCTTACAAATTGCAGTGTTGGGCGATTTGGAAAGACATAGTCAGTCAATAAATGTATATATGGAAACCAAATGAGGGTGGTCTATGGTGATAGGTGGGATGGGCTGAGTGGCGGGATTAAAGAGCTGAGGTCTATGGTGATAGGTGGAATGTGCTGAGAGAGGCTGAGGGGGCTGGATTAAAGAGCTGAGGTCTATGGTGATAGGTGGAATGGGCTGAGAGAGGCTGAGGGGCGGGATTAAAGAGCTGAGGTCTATGGTGATAGGTGGGATGGGCTGAGAGTGGCTGAGGGGGATTAAAGATATTAGGTCTATGGTGATATGTGGAATGGGCTGAGAGAGGCTGAGGGGGCTGGATTAAAGAGCTGAGGTCTATGGTGATAGGTGGAATGTGCTGAGAGAGGCTGAGGGGGCTGGATTAAAGAGCTGAGGTCTATGGTGATAGGTGGAATGGGCTGAGAGAGGCTGAGGGGCGGGATTAAAGAGCTGAGGTCTATGGTGATAGGTGGGATGGGCTGAGAGTGGCTGAGGGGGATTAAAGATATGAGGTCTATGGTGATATGTGGAATGGGCTGAGAGAGGCTGAGGGGGCTGGATTAAAGAGCTGAAGTCTATGGTGATAGGTGGAATGTGCTGAGAGAGGCTGAGGGGGCTGGATTAAAGAGCTGAGGTCTATGGTGATAGGTGGAATGGGCTGAGAGAGGCTGAGGGGTGGGATTAAAGATCTGAGGTCTATGGTGATAGGTGGAATGGGCTGAGAGAGGCTGAGGGGGCTGGATTAAAGAGCTGAGGTCTATGGTGATAGGTGGGATGGGCTGAGAGAGGCTGAGGGGGTGGGATTAAAGAGCTGAGGTCTATGGTGATAGGTGGGATGGGCTGAGAGAGGCTGAGGGGTGGGATTAAAGAGCTGAGGTCTATGGTGTTAGGTGGGATGGGCTGAGAGAGGCTTAGGGGCGGGATTAAAGAGCTGAGGTCTATGGTGATAGGTGGGATGGGCTGAGAGTGGCTGAGGGGCGGGGTTAAAGAGCTGAGGTCTATGGTGATAGGTGGGATGGGCTGAGAGTGGCTGAGGGGGTGGGATTAAAGAGCTGAGGTCTATGGTGTTAGGTGGGATGGGCTGAGAGAGGCTTAGGGGCGGGATTAAAGAGCTGAGGTCTATGGTGATAGGTGGGATGGGCTGAGAGTGGCTGAGGGGCGGGGTTAAAGAGCTGAGGTCTATGGTGATTAGGTGGGATGGGCTGAGAGTGGCTGAGGGGTGGGATTAAAGAGCTGAGGTCTATGGTGATAGGTGGGATGGGCTGAGAGTGGCTGAGGGGGTGGGATTAAAGAGCTGAGGTCTATGGTGATAGGTGGGATGGGCTGAGAGTGGCTGAGGGGGTGGGATTAAAGAGTTTATGTTTGGTAATGAATTATTGTTTTGTGATTGCTGTATATAAAGTCCCATCCATGCTGTATCACATCTGGCCGGGTTTGGGAGTCCCGTAGGGCGGTGAACAATTGGCCCAGCATCATCTGGGTTTGGCCGGGGTAGGCCGTCATTGTAAATAAGAATTTGTTCTTAACTGACTTGCCTAGTTAAATAAAGGTTAAATAAAAAATAAGCAATTATGTAAGTAAAACATGTATGTAAAACGTCATGTAAAATGTATGTGCAGCAGAAAAGCTGTAAAGATCAAACAAGATATGTGTCATCCAAAGAGCGGGGTTGGTGGATGGGTTAATAAAAAAATAAATAAAGGCCCTTTCCTGTTTCAGCATGACAATACCCCTGTGCACAAAGTGAGGTCCATACAGAAATGGTATGTTGAGATCGGAGTGGAGGAACTTGACTGGCCTACACGAGCCCTGACCTCAACCCCATCGAACACCTTTAGGATGAATTGGAACGCCGACTGCGAGCCAGGCCTAATCGCCCAACATCAGTGCTTGAGCTCACTAATGCTCTCATTGCTGAATGGAAGCAAATCCCCCGCAGCAATGTTCCAACATCTAGTGGAAAGCCTGCACAGAAGAGGGGAGGCTGTTATAGCAGCAAAGGGGGACTAACTGCAAATAATCAGCTTGCATCAAGAACATTTTGATTGAAAAGAGTTAAGAACAGAGGTTCTCTACCAGCTGTGAGTCAATCCCAGCAGTTGTTTACCTTTCACTACTTGCCAAAATGTGGAAGGATTAATCATATTATCAGCAGTAGATTAAAGGTAGTGATCTGCTTTCAGCTTTCAGGTCCTAGCCTCACCCTGATTCAGAAGGCAGTAGAGGTAGTGGTCTAATTCCAGGTCCTAGCTTCACCCTGATTCAGAAGGTAGTAGAGGTAGTGGTCTGATTTCAGGTCATAGTCACACCCTGATTCAGAAGGTGTTTAAAAGCTATCCAATCATAGTCCACACAGCATTCAAGGGTTGTCTCTGCCCTTCATTCTGTATTGCTTGAAAGGGGCATTTCTTTCTTATGTGTTTAGACCAGAAGCATTAAAACGATGTGGAGTGTTGGTTAAAATAAGATTAATCAAAGAGGATTTTAGAAGACACTTTTCATTCAACCTGGTTACATTGTTAACAACCTGAGTAAGATTCTAGATATTAAATCAATTGTTGAGTTGGTCAGAGTTAGATGTCAACCAGACTAGGTTCAGGTCAGTTACAAACGAGAGTTTCTATTGGACAAATTCAGGTATGTTTATCCCCATTTCGTTCCATGTGCTTCCTTTTAATAAGAACTTTTTTTTTTTCAACAGAATCGACGGAATGAATACACCCCTGATCACCCGCAAACACAGTTCACTGTCATAGCAGCCACATACAAATAGCATGATCCCAGAAAATAAAATCCAAGCCAAACCTTCATATTGTAACTGCTAAGTGCTACACACAGCCTACACCTTTGTCATCATATTAGCTAACATCGTAGTCAACATAGCTACTAGAACTAACACGTTATTATTAAACCCGCTATGATCAAGCAGTACAGTATACAGCGGGCCCCAGTGGCAGTAAATTAATTAAACCAAAAGCTTACCTTGACTTGGAAGACTTCCAGTGTTGGAGAACCATAGCCAGCTAGGTAACATAGCATCCCTCTCTGTTTCAGCTGGATGTTTGAGTAGGCTAAACTAACTAGCTGCATTCGCTAGCTAAGTAAGTGAAAGTGAAAAAAAAAGACAACTAAATATAGCTATCTCTCAATCTGACTTGCTTCTCCTTCATTATTTTCTTTTTTATTTGTTCAAAACTGTTAAACTATTGTCTTTCCTCTCTCTTTGAGTCAACTATACAACACATTTTATGCACTGCAGTGCTAACTAGCTGTAGCTTATGCTTTTAGTACTAGATTAATTATCTGATTCTTTGATTGGGTGGACAACATGTCAGTTCATACTGCATGAGCTCTTATAGGTTGGGTGACGTCCTCCGGAAGTTGTTATTATTACTGTGTAAGTCTATGGACTGGGGTGAGAACCATTAGCCTCCTGGGTTTTGTACGGAGGATGGAAGCTAGCTGTCCTCCGGCTACACCATGGTGCTACCCTACAGAGTGCTTCTGAGGCTACAGTAGACATTCAGTGCAAAACAGTGTGTTTTAATCAATTATTTGGTGACGTGAGTATATTTAGTATAGTTTATAGTACAGTCTGTGTCGCGTCGCTGAGGGTCTGGTGACGTGTGACGGGATTTTCTATCGCGGGGCCTAACAGTGGCCAGTCTTTCCTCCGTCACCTGGTAGTATGCAGGGTGACGGTGCGGAGGAGCTCACTAAACACATTAATTTGGAACTAGAATGCATTTGTTTTAGAAAAACAAATCAGCGAAGAGGCAGGTTAGTGAGTGTTTTGCTTCAGTCAGTATGCTAGCATTAGTACTAACAAGCGTTTTTGTGCTTCTTCAGTTTGGTGTGAAACGTGTCATCAGGGGAGATTCTCTATGCGATGTGATAGGAGTTGTTTTGGTAGAGGTAGGTCTACAGACACGGCCCATTATAAATCAGCTAGGCTTTATAACATCATTCCTCCGAAGGTCTCGATTACAGCATAACGGGCATCATGTAAAGAGAATAAATAAATCAATAAGTACGCAGCAGCACCATCCATGCATGTAAAATAGGCACTAGATATTCCCTCACCTAGACAGACAGATTGCATCACTCTTAAGCCCTGGACAAAGATGGCCTGATTATAATCCTACTGATTACTATTCACTCCATTCCTCTACATTAATCATTCCCCATCCCCCTCCATCCCTCCATCCCTCCCCTCTATCCCTCCCTCCCTCCCTCCCTCCCTCCCTCCCTCCCTCCCTCCCTCCCTCCATCCATCCATCCATTGGTTGACAAATCAGAGGACCAGCTATGGTTGACCCGTCTGATACAGAGGATCAGACCAAGGGGAAAGGCCCACAGATGGATGTCCCAATGGTGGCCTCTGAAGCCCAAAGACTAAAAGACCAGGCCTCTGCACCCACCAGACCAGACCAGACTTCTGTACCCACCACCAGACTACCAGACCAGGCCTCTGTACCCACCAGACTACCAGACAAGGCCTCTGTACCCACAAGACGATCAGACCAGGCCTCTGTAACCACCAGACTAGCAGACCAGGCCTCTGTACCCACCAGACAACCAGACCAGGGCTCTGTACCCACCAGACTAGCAGACCAGGCCTCTGTACCCACCAGACTACCAGACCAGGCCTCTGTACCCACCAGACTACCAGACCAGGCCTCTGTACCCACCAGACTAGCAGACCAGGCCTCTGTACCCACCAGACTACCAGACCAGGCCTCTGTACCCACCAGGCTAGCAGACCAGACCTCTGTATCCTCCAGACTACCAGACCAGGCCTCTGTACCCACCAGACTACCAGACAAGGCCTCTGTACCCACAAGACGATCAGACCAGGCCTCTGTAACCACCAGACTAGCAGACCAGGCCTCTGTACCCACCAGACAACCAGACCAGGGCTCTGTACCCACCAGACTAGCAGACCAGGCCTCTGTACCCACCAGACTAGCAGACCAGGCCTCTGTACCCACCAGACTACCAGACCAGGCCTCTGTACCCACCAGACTACCAGACCAGGCCTCTGTACCCACCAGACGAGCAGACCAGGCCTCTGTACCCACCAGACTACCAGACCAGGCCTCTGTACCCACCAGACTACCAGACCAGGCCTCTGTACCCACCAGACTACCAGACCAGGCCTCTGTACCCACCAGACCAGGCCTCTGTACCCACCAGACTAGCAGACCAGGCCTCTGTACCCACCAGACTAGCAGACCAGGCCTCTGTACCCTCCAGACTACCAGACCAGGCCTCTGTACCCACCAGACTACCAGACCAGGTCTCTGTACCCACCAGACTACCAGACCAGGCCTCTGTACCCACCAGACTACCAGACCAGGCTTCTGTACCCACCAGACTAGCAGACCAGGCCTCTGTACCCACCAGACTACCAGACCAGGCCTCTGTACCCACCAGACTAGCAGACCAGGCCTCTGTACCCACCAGACTACCAGACCAGGCCTCTGTACCCACCAGACTACCAGACCCGGCCTCTGTACCCACCAGACTAGACCAGGCCTCTGTACCCACCAGACTAGCAGACCAGGCCTCTGTACCCACCAGACTAGCAGACCAGGCCTCTGTACGCACCAGACTACCAGACCAGGCCTCTGTACCCACCAGACTACCAGACCAGGTCTCTGTACCCACCAGACTAGCAGACCAGGCCTCTGTACCCACCAGACTAGCAGACCAGGCCTCTGTACCCACCAGACTACCAGACCAGGCCTCTGTACCCACCAGACTAGCAGACCAGGCCTCTGTACCCTCCAGACTACCAGACCAGGCCTCTGTACCCACCAGACTACCAGACCAGGTCTCTGTACCCACCAGACTACCAGACCAGGCCTCTGTACCCACCAGACTAGCAGACCAGGCCTCTGTACCCACCAGACTAGCAGACCAGGCCTCTGTACCCACCAGACTAGCAGACCAGGCCTCTGTACCCACCAGACTACCAGACCAGGCCTCTGTACCCACCAGACTACCAGACCAGGCCTCTGTACCCACCAGACTACCAGACCAGGCCTCTGTATCCTCCAGACTACCAGACCAGGCCTCTGTACCCACCAGACTACCAGACCAGGCCTCTGTACCCACCAGACCAGGCCTCTGTACCCACCAGACTAGCAGACCAGGCCTCTGTACCCACCAGACTAGCAGACCAGGCCTCTGTACCCTCCAGACTAACAGACCAGGCCTCTGTACCCACCAGACTACCAGACCAGGTCTTTGTACCCACCAGACTACCAGACCAGGCCTCTGTACCCACCAGTCTACCAGACCAGGCCTCTGTACCCACCAGACTAGCAGACCAGGCCTCTGTACCCACCAGACTACCAGACCAGGCCTCTGTACCCACCAGACTAGCAGACCAGGCCTCTGTACCCTCCAGACTACCAGACCAGGCCTCTGTACCCACCAGACTACCAGACCAGGTCTCTGTACCCACCAGACTACCAGACCAGGCCTCTGTACCCACCAGACTAGCAGACCAGGCCTCTGTACCCACCAGACTAGCAGACCAGGCCTCTGTACCCACCAGACTAGCAGACCAGGCCTCTGTACCCACCAGACTAGCAGACCAGGCCTCTGTACCCACCAGACTAGCAGACCAGGCCTCTGTACCCACCAGACTACCAGACCAGGCCTCTGTACCCACCAGACTACCAGACCAGGTCTCTGTGCCCACCAGACTACCAGACCAGGCCTCTGTACCCACCAGACTACCAGACCAGGCCTCTGTACCCACCAGACTAGCAGACCAGGCCTCTGTACCCACCAGACTACCAGACCAGGCCTCTGTACCCACCAGACTAGCAGACCAGGCCTCTGTACCCTCCAGACTACCAGACCAGGCCTCTGTACCCACCAGACTACCAGACCAGGTCTCTGTACCCACCAGACTACCAGACCAGGCCTCTGTACCCACCAGACTAGCAGACCAGGCCTCTGTACCCACCAGACTAGTAGACCAGGCCTCTGTACCCACCAGACTAGCAGACCAGGCCTCTGTACCCACCAGACTACCAGACCAGGCCTCTGTACCCACCAGACTACCAGACCAGGCCTCTGTACCCACCAGACTACCAGACCAGGCCTCTGTATCCTCCAGACTACCAGACTAGGCCTCTGTACCCACCAGACCAGGCCTCTGTACCCACCAGACTAACAGACGAGACCTCTGTACCCACCAGACCAGGCCTCTGTACCCACCAGACTACCAGACCAGGCCTCTGTACCCACCAGACTACCAGACCAGGCCTCTGTATCCTCCAGACTACCAGACCAGGCCTCTGTATCCTCCAGACTACCAGACTAGGCCTCTGTACCCACCAGACCAGGCCTCTGTACCCACCAGACTAACAGACGAGACCTCTGTACCCACCAGGCGAGCAGACCAGGCCTCTGTATCCTCCAGACTACCAGACCAGGCCTCTGTACCCACCAGACCAGGCCTCTGTACCCACCAGACTACCAGACAAGGCCTCTGTCCCCACAAGACGATCAGACCAGGCCTCTGTAACCACCAGACTAGCAGACCAGGCCTTTGTACCCACCAGACAACCAGACCAGGCCTCTGGACCCACCAGACTACCAGACCAGGCCTCTGTACCCACCAGACTACCAGACCAGGCCTCTGTACCCACCAGACTACCAGACCAGGCCTCTGTACCCACCAGACTACCAGACCAGGCCTCTGTACCCACCAGACTACCAGACCAGGCCTCTGTGCCCACCAGACTAGCAGACCAGGCCTCTGTACCCACCAGACTACCAGACCAGGCCTCTGTACCCACCAGACTACCAGACCAGGCCTCTGTGCCCTCCAGACTACCAGACCAGGCCTCTGTACCCACCAGACTACCAGACCAGGCCTCTGTGCCCACCAGACTAGCAGACCAGGCCTCTGTACCCACCAGACTACCAGACTAGGCCTCTGTACCCACCAGACCAGGCCTCTGTACCCACCAGGCTAACAGACGAGACCTCTGTACCCACCAGGCGAGCAGACCAGGCCTCTGTATCCTCCAGACTACCAGACCAGGCCTCTGTACCCACCAGACCAGGCCTCTGTACCCACCAGACTACCAGACAAGGCCTCTGTCCCCACAAGACGATCAGACCAGGCCTCTGTAACCACCAGACTAGCAGACCAGGCCTCTGTACCCACCAGACAACCAGACCAGGCCTCTGGACCCACCCAGACTACCAGACCAGGCCTCTGTACCCACCAGACTACCAGACCAGGCCTCTGTGCCCTCCAGACTACCAGACCAGGCCTCTGTACCCACCAGACTACCAGACCAGGCCTCTGTACCCACCAGACTACCAGACCAGGCCTCTGTGCCCACCAGACTAGCAGACCAGGCCTCTGTACCCACCAGACTACCAGACCAGGCCTCTGTACCCACCAGACTACCAGACCAGGCCTCTGTGCCCTCCAGACTACCAGACCAGGCCTCTGTACCCACCAGACTGCCAGACCAGGCCTCTGTACCCACCAGACTACCAGACCAGGCCTCTGTGCCCACCAGACTAGCAGACCATGGTGAAGGGAAAGCAACAGGAGGGCGAGGCTGTGGGTGGCAGTGACGTAGAGACCACATCTATACACTTTGGGCTGGGGAGAGGATGTCAGCCCCCTCCGCCAGTTGGACAGGAGTCCAGCCCTCCCAGTCCATTCACCCAGCCCCAGCTTCGTAGCCCACCAGACAGGCAGCTTCAGCCTCCTCCAGTCCTACAGCCTCCCTACACAGCCAGCTTCAGTCTCCTCCCCCTCCAGACACCCAGGTTCCGCCTCCTCTACTCCCCCTCCAGATATCCAGGTTCAGCCTCCGAGTCTTCCCCCTCCAGACAGTCCCCCCCTCCCCCTCCACACACCCACCTTCAGCCTTCTCCCCTCCAGACACCCAGGTTTAGCCTCCGAGCTCTCCCCATCCAGACAGTCTCCTCCCCCTCCCCCTCCACACACCCATCTTCAGCCTCCGAGCCCTCCAGACACCCAGGTTCAGCCTCCGAGCCCTCCCCCCAGACCCCCCACCTCCTCCTTAGAGCCCTCTGGTCTGTCAGGAGACAGCAACCCCCACTCTAGACATCAGCCAGCCTCCGAGCCCAGCACATCCAGACCTCAAGCTAGCCTACCTGGTTAAATAAAGGTGAAATACATTTTAAAAAGCCTCCTAGCAGCGGCCCAGAGCCCAGAGAAAAATCCCCAGGCTGCACCTGAACCTGTATAACTTTGACACCCCAGAGGGAAGTGGCTACGTCCTGACCAGCCTTCGCTCCCTGGAGGCCTCGGCCCGCTGTGGGGTCAAACCTGTGGATCATATAAAAGTCTTTACCCTGGTCCTGGTCCTACTAAACGTCCTAAAACCTCCTCGTCCTCAGAGCTTAACCAAGGCACCCCGTCCTGTCTCGGGTCCACCACCGGTAGTCAGAAAGTTTCCCAGCAGCACTAAAGCCTCCAACACTTCCCTAGATCAGCCTGCAAACCCTCTACCTTCCCCAGACCATCCTCCAAACCCTCTTCCTTCCCCAGATCAGCCTCCAAACCCTCTTCCTTCCCCAGAACAGCCTGCAAACCCTCTACCTTCCCCAGACCATCCTCCAAACCCTCTACCTTCCCCAGATCAGCCTCCAAACCCTCTTCCTACCCAGATCAGCCTCCAAACCCTCTTCCTTCCCAGAACATCAGCCTCCAAACCCTCTTCCTTCCCCAGAACAGCCTCCAAACCCTCTTCCTTCCCCAGATCAGCCTCCAAACCCCTCTTCCTACCCCAGATCAGCCTCCAAACCCTCTTCCTTCCCCAGACCAGCCTCCAAACCCTCTTCCTTCCCCAGATCAGCCTCCCAAACCCTCTTCCTTCCCCAGACCATCCTCCAAAGCCTCTACCTTCCCCAGATCAGCCTCCAAACCCTCTTCCTACCCCAGATCAGCCTCCAAACCCTCTTCCTTCCCCAGAACAGCCTCCAAACCCTCTTCCTTCCCCAGATCAGCCTCCAAACCCTCTTCTTCCCCAGATCAGCCTCCAAACCCTCTTCCTTCCCATATCAGCCTCCAAACCCTCTTCCTTCCCCAGATCAGCCTCCAAACCCTTCCCCAGATCAGCCTCCAAACCCTCTTCCTTCCCCAGATCAGCCTCCAAACCCTCTTCCTTCCCCAGAACAGCCTCCAAACCCTCTTCCTTCCCCAGATCAGCCTCCAAACCTCTTCCTTCCTCAGATCAGCCTCCAAACCCTCTTTCTTCCCCAGATCAGCCTCCAAACCCTCTTCCTACCCCAGATCAGCCTCCAAACCCTCTTCCTTCCCCAGATCAGCCTCCAAACCCTCTTCCTTACCCCAGATCAGCCTCCAAACCATCTTCCTTCCCCAGATCAGCCTCCAAACCCTCTTCCTACCCCAGAACAAGTTCTATGAACTCCACCATGTCCAAAAGTTCAGAGCCCAGTCACCCGGACCACAGCTCTCAATGGCTGGGGGTTTAGGAGGGCCCATCACTCTCCACATTGGCCATCCCTCCACCCCATCTGGAAGGCAGAGGAAATATCCTTAGAGTCCTTGCAGACTGGATACCATCTCCACCTCCACTACCATATCCACATAATTTCCCTACCTCATGATGCCATCTATTTTTTCTGACCTCCAGGGGGCCCTGACCACTGACCTCCAGTTGGCACTGACCTCCAGGGGGCCCAATTGATTGTGTTAGTAACTCTCACTCAGATATCATTAACATGGCATAAGCCATGGCAAAATGTATAGAATTGCATGAAATTCATTTTTAAACTTTTAAAAATTTCTCTCCAACCCATGGCAAAATGAGTAAAATTGCATGGAATTTGTTTAAAAATTACACACCTTGTTTCTGCCCATTGGCAAAATGTGTAGAACTGTAGAAAGCTTGCTTTAAAACTGCAACATGTTGTCTATGCCCCCTAATGTGTTGACTTGCGGGAAATATGTTCTTTAAAACATCAAAAATATGCCCGCTTGGTGGGGCCGTCCCCCCCAACCAAATCTCGCTTAGGGCCCCAAAAAGGCTAGAGCCTGGCAGGCTGGAAAGAGGGGAGGGCATTTCATTTCAGCACACAGCAGAACGTGTGCTTCTCCCAACTGGCCTACAGCTGCAGATTTCTCTCATCTAGCTAGCGCCCCAAGAGGACCCTATTCTCTATATAGTGCACTACTGTTGACCAGGGCCAATGGGACTCTGGTCAAAAGTAGTGCACTATGTGGGGAATAGGGTGCCATTGGGACACAACCCGATAGCTAGCAGATTCCTAAAGGAGATTTATTGGAGACAAGGAAAGCTAATAGTGTAATAATCATATTGACATGTGTGGCTCTCTCTCTCACCTCTCTCGCTCCTCCCTCTCAGCTCCCTCTCAGCGCCCTCTCAGCTCACTCTCAGCTCCTGTACTATTCAGTCGCAGGCTTTTTAACAGAACAGAAAACCTGCCAACCATTATCAACATTGTAAATACTGAGAGAAATCTGCCCAAAAGGTTTGTGAGCTGTTCCCTGCAGCATTAGGCCGGCCTGGCAGAGAGAACTGTGCTAGGCTTACTGCAATGAACGCAGATCTCTGTTTACATCCCAAATCAAGCCCTATTTAGTGCATCACTTTTAATCAGGGCCCATAAGGCTCTAATCAAAAATAGTGTACTATGTAGGGAATAGGGTGTTCTTTAGCTAGCCGTAGGTGAGGTGAGGTGAAATGGAAGAATTACAAACGTGAGCTTTTTATCTGCCTGTGAGAAAAATATATTTAATGGGAACATCATGTTATATTCAGTATTAAATGTCATAATGAGGTGTTGATGCGTTACAGATCTGGCGAGGGTGGAAAGGGCGATGACTTCCTCCACCTGCCTACTACCACCACCTACAATGGCCTACAGAACACTACAGTTACCAAGATAACTATGTCCTATAGAACACTACAGTTACCAAGATAACTATGTCCTACAGAACACTACAGTTACCAAGAGAACTATGTCCGACAGAACACTACAGTTACCAAGATAACTATGTCCTACAGAACACTACAGTTACCAGAACTATGTCCTACAGAACACTACTGTTACCAAGAGAACTATGTCTTACAGAACACTACAGTTACCAGGAGAACTATGTCCTACAGAACACTACTGTTACCAAGAGAACTATGTCTTACAGAACACTACAGTTACCAAGAGAACTATGTCCTACAGAACACTACAGTTACCAAGAGAACTATGTCCTACAGAACACTACAGTTACCAAGATAACTATGTCCTACAGAACACTACAGTTACCAAGAGAACTATGTCCTACAGAACACTACTGTTGCCAAGAGAACTATGTCCTACAGAACACTACAGTTACCAAGATAACTATGTCCTACAGAACACTACTGTTGCCAAGAGAACTATGTCCTACAGAACACTACAGTTACCAAGAGAACTATGTCCTACAGAACACTACAGTTACCAAGAGAACTATGTCCTACAGAACACTACAGTTACCAAGAGAACTATGTCCTACAGAACACTACAGTTACCAAGATAACTATGTCTACAGAACACTACAGTTACCAAGAGAACTATGTCCTACAGAACACTACAGTTACCAAGAGAACTATGTCCTACAGAACACTACTGTTACCAAGAGAACTATGTCCTACAGAACACTACTGTTACCAAGAGAACTATGTCCTACAGAACACTACTGTTGCCAAGAGAACTATGTCTACAGAACACTAGAGTTACCAAGATAACTATGTCCTACAGAACACTACAGTTACCAAGAGAACTATGTCCTACAGAACACTACTGTTGCCAAGAGAACTATGTCCTACAGAACACTACAGTTACCAAGATAACTATGTCCTACAGAACACTACAGTTACCAAGATAACTATGTCCTACAGAACACTACTGTTGCCAAGAGAACTATGTCCTACAGAACACTACTGTTGCCAAGAGAACTATGTCCTACAGAACACTACAGTTAACAAGAGAACTATGTCCTACAGAACACTACAGTTACCAAGAGAACTATGTCCTACAGAACACTACAGTTACCAAGATAACTATGTCCTACAGAACACTACAGTTACCAAGATAACTATGTCCTACAGAACACTACAGTTACCAAGATAACTATGTCCTACAGAACACTACTGTTACCAAGAGAACTATGTCCTACAGAACACTACTGTTACCAAGAGAACTATGTCCGACAGAACACTACAGTTACCAAGATAACTATGTCCTACAGAACACTACTGTTGCCAAGAGAACTATGTCCTACAGAACACTAGAGTTACCAAGATAACTATGTCCTACAGAACACTACAGTTACCAAGATAACTATGTCCTACAGAACACTACTGTTACCAAGAGAACTATGTCCTACAGAACACTACAGTTACCAAGATAACTATGTCCTACAGAACACTACAGTTACCAAGAGAACTATGTCCTACAGAACACTACTGTTGCCAAGAGAACTATGTCCTACAGAACACTACTGTTGCCAAGAGAACTATGTCCTACAGAACACTACAGTTACCAAGAGAACTATGTCCTACAGAACACTACAGTTACCAAGAGAACTATGTCCTACAGAACACTACTGTTGCCAAGAGAACTATGTCCTACAGAACACTACAGTTACCAAGATAACTATGTCCTACAGAACACTACTGTTACCAAGATAACTATGTCCGACAGAACACTACAGTTACCAAGATAACTATGTCCGACAGAACACTACAGTTACCAAGATAACTATGTCCTACAGAACACTACAGTTACCAAGAGAACTATGTCCGACAGAACACTACAGTTACCAAGATAACTATGTCCTACAGAACACTACAGTTACCAGGAGAACTATGTCCTACAGAACACTACTGTTACCAAGAGAACTATGTCCTACAGAACACTACAGTTACCAAGAGAACTATGTCCTACAGAACACTACAGTTACCAAGAGAACTATCTACAGAACACTACAGTTACAAAGAGAACTATGTCCTACAGAACACTACTGTTACCAAGAGAACTATGTCCTACAGAACACTACAGTTACCAAGATAACTATGTCCTACAGAACACTACAGTTACCAAGAGAACTATGTCCTACAGAACACTACTGTTGCCAAGAGAACTATGTCCTACAGAACACTACAGTTACCAAGATAACTAGAACACTACAGTTACCAAGATAACTATGTCCTACAGAACACTACTGTTGCCAAGAGAACTATGTCCTACAGAACACTACAGTTACCAAGAGAACTATGTCCTACAGAACACTACAGTTACCAAGATAACTATGTCCTACAGAACACTACAGTTACCAAGAGAACTATGTCCTACAGAACACTACTGTTGCCAAGAGAACTATGTCCTACAGAACACTACAGTTACCAAGATAACTATGTCCTACAGAACACTACTGTTGCCAAGAGAACTATGTCCTACAGAACACTACAGTTACCAAGAGAACTATGTCCTACAGAACACTACAGTTACCAAGAGAACTATGTCCTACAGAACACTACAGTTACCAAGAGAACTATGAACTATCCTACAGAACACTACAGTTACCAAGAGAACTATCTACAGAACACTACAGTTACCAAGAGAACTATGTCCTACAGAACACTACTGTTACCAAGAGAGAACACTACAGTTACCAAGATAACTATGTCCTACAGAACACTACAGTTACCAAGAGAACTATGTCCTACAGAACACTACTGTTGCCAAGAGAACTATGTCCTACAGAACACTACAGTTACCAAGATAACTATGTCCTACAGAACACTACAGTTACCAAGATAACTATGTCCTACAGAACACTACTGTTGCCAAGAGAACTATGTCCTACAGAACACTACAGTTACCAAGAGAACTATGTCCTACAGAACACTACTGTTACCAAGAGAACTATGTCCTACAGAACACTACTGTTGCCAAGAGAACTATGTCCTACAGAACACTACAGTTACCAAGATAACTATGTCCTACAGAACACTACAGTTACCAAGATAACTATGTCCGACAGAACACTACAGTTACCAAGAGAACTATGTCCTACAGAACACTACAGTTACCAAGATAACTATGTCCTACAGAACACTACTGTTGCCAAGAGAACTGTCCTACAGAACACTACAGTTACCAAGATAACTATGTCCTACAGAACACTACAGTTACCAAGATAACTATGTCCTACAGAACACTACTGTTGCCAAGAGAACTATGTCCTACAGAACACTACTGTTGCCAAGAGAACTATGTCCTACAGAACACTACAGTTACCAAGAGAACTATGTCCTACAGAACACTACAGTTACCAAAGAGAACTATGTCCTACAGAACACTACTGTTGCCAAGAGAACTATGTCCTACAGAACACTACAGTTACCAAGATAACTATGTCCTACAGAACACTACTGTTACCAAGATAACTATGTCCGACAGAACACTACAGTTACCAAGATAACTATGTCCGACAGAACACTACAGTTACCAAGAGAACTATGTCCTACAGAACACTACAGTTACCAAGAGAACTATGTCCTACAGAACACTACTGTTGCCAAGAGAACTATGTCCTACAGAACACTACAGTTACCAAGATAACTATGTCCGACAGAACACTACAGTTACCAAGATAACTATGTCCTACAGAACACTGACCTAATGTAGGGGGTCATGTAGGGTTCTCATATAGGGGTCTAATGTAGGGGGTTATATAGGGTTCTAATGTAGGGGGTCATATAGGGGTCTACTGTATAGTACCAGACCAGAACAAGGCCTCGTTTAGGGTTAGGGTTATAGAGCTATAGAGTATTATACAAGACCAGAACAAGGCCTCGTTTAGGGTTATAGAGCTATAGAGTATTGTACCAGACCAGAACAAGGCCTCGTTTAGGGTTATAGAGCTGTAGAGTATAGTACCAGACCAGAACAAGGCCTTGTTTAGGGTTATAGAGCTATAGAGTATAGTACCAGACCAGAACAAGGCCTCGTTTAGGGTTATAGAGCTGTAGAGTATTATACAAGACCAGAACAAGGCCTCGTTTAGGGTTAGGGTTATAGAGCTGTAGAGTATAGTACCAGACCAGAACAAGGCCTTGTTTAGGGTTATAGAGCTATAGAGTATAGTACCAGACCAGAACAAGGCCTTCTTTAGGGTTAGGGTTATAGAGCTGTAGAGTATAGTACCAGACCAGAACAAGGCCTCGTTTAGGGTTATAGAGCTGTAGAGTAAAGTACCAGACCAGAACAAGGCCTCGTTTAGGGTTATAGAGCTGTAGAGTATAGTACCAGACCAGAACAAGGCCTCGTTTAGGGTTAGGGTTATAGAGCTGTAGAGTATTGTACCAGACCAGAACAAGGCCTCGTTTAGGGTTAGGGTTATAGAGCTGTAGAGTATAGTACCAGACCAGAACAAGGCCTTGTTTAGGGTTATAGAGCTGTAAGTATTGTACCAGACCAGAACAAGGCCTCGTTTAGGGTTAGGGTTATAGAGCTGTAGAGTATTATACAAGACCAGAACAAGGCCTCGTTTAGGGTTAGGGTTATAGAGCTGTAGAGTATAGTACCAGACCAGAACAAGGCCTTGTTTAGGGTTATAGAGCTGTAGAGTATTGTACCAGACCAGAACAAGGCCTCGTTTAGGGTTAGGGTTATAGAGCTGTAGAGTATAGTACCAGACCAGAACAAGGCCTCGTTTAGGGTTAGGGTTATAGAGATGTAGAGTATAGTACCAGACCAGAACAAGGCCTTGTTTAGGGTTATAGAGCTGTAGAGTATTATACAAGACCAGAACAAGGCCTCATTTAGGGTTAGGGTTATAGAGCTGTAGAGTATAGTACCAGACCAGAACAAGGCCTTGTTTAGGGTTATAGAGCTGTAGAGTATTGTACCAGACCAGAACAAGGTCTCGTTTAGGGTTAGGGTTATAGAGCTGTAGAGTATAGTACCAGACCAGAACAAGGCCTCGTTTAGGGTTATAGAGCTGTAGAGTATTGTACCAGACCAGAACAAGGCCTCGTTTAGGGTTAGGGTTATAGAGCTGTAGAGTATTGTACCAGACCAGAACAAGGCCTCGTTTAGGGTTATAGAGCTGTAGAGTATTGTACCAGACCAGAACAAGGCCTCGTTTAGGGTTATAGAGCTGTAGAGTATTGTACCAGACCAGAACAAGGCCTCGTTTAGGGTTAGGGTTATAGCTGCTGTAGAGTATTATACAAGACCAGAACAAGGCCTCGTTTAGGGTTAGGGTTATAGAGCTGTAGAGTATTATACAAGACCAGAACAAGGTTTAACACAGCTTTAATAACAAGGCATTTTGTTTCATTACTACAACAATATTAAGTTTTGCTGCCCAAATACATGAGGACATCTTTCCACAGGGCCACGTGTTGAGTAATATTGGTTAATCTTTTCCACAGGGCCACGTGTTGAGATATATTGTTTGTGTTGTCTTGCCAACTCCTATGGTCATTACCTAGCCTGGTCCCAGATCTGTGTGTGCTGTCTTGCCAACTCTTATGGTCGTTACCTAGCCTGGTCCCAGATCTGTGTGTGCTGTCTTGCCAACTCCTATGGTCATTACCTAGCCTTGCAGTGTGTGTGTGTGTGTCGACTTGCAGTGTGTGTGTGTGTGTGTCGACTTGCAGTGTGTGTGTGTGTGTCGACCTGCAGTGTGTGTGTGTCGACTTGCTGTGTGTGTGTGTGTGTGTGTGTGTGTGTGTCGACTTGCAGTGTGTGTGTGTGTGTCGACCTGCAGTGTGTGTGTGTGTCGACTTGCAGTGTGTGTGTGCCGACTTGCAGTGTGTGTGCGTCGACTTGCAGTGTGTGTGTGTCGACTTGCAGTGTGTGTGTGTGTGTGTGTGTGTGTGTGTGTGTGTGTGTGTGTGTGTGTGTGTGTGTGTGTCGACTTGCAGTGTGTGTGTGTGTGTGTGTGTGTGTGTGTGTGTGTGTGTGTGTGTGTGTGTGTGTGTGTGTGTGTGTGTGTGTGTCGACTTGCAGTGTGTGTGTCGACTTGCAGTGTGTGTGTGTGGGTCGACTTGCAGTGTGTGTCGACCTGCAGTGTGTGTGTGTGTGTGTGTGTCGACTTGCAGTGTGTGTCGACCTGCAGTGTGTGTGTGGGTCAACTTGCAGTGTGTGTCAGCCTGCAGTGTGTGTGTGTGTGTCAACTTGCAGTGTGTGTGTCGACCTGCAGTGTGTGTGTGTGTGTTGACTTGCAGTGTGTGTGTGTGTTGACTTGCAGTGTGTGTGTGTCGACCTGCAGTGTGTGTGTGTGTGTGTGTCGACTTGCAGTGTGTGTGTGTGTCGACTTGCAGTGTGTGTGTCGACCATATGGTTGATTTACAATTTAATTCCTATTTTAAAGGGTACATCTTTGGGGTTACCCAGGGTCAGGTTTAAGGCTTCTGCCTGTACTGTACTGTAAACCATCACATTGTCATATCGTGTTGGTTCAATAACTACATGCATTATTTTTCCGACCGTCCTCCAAGCTGTAGGACAGTAAATAGAGCTGCTGTATCTTTAACAATAAACATGAATTTTGTTTGAATAAAAATATTTTGCATAAAAGTATTGTAATGCAGTTTGAACACAACCAGGCTGTTGAAGAGATGACATCATATTGAAGAGATGACATCATATTGAAGAGATGACATCATATTGAAGAGATGACATCATATTGAAGAGATGACATCATATTGAAGAGATTACATCATATTGAAGAGATTACATCATATTGAAGAGATGACATCCTAAAGATAATCCCGACCCAGCTACAACACCGTGGGAGCAGACGACAGGACTTGACACTATTACACTCTCACACACACACACACACACACACACACACACACAATCCCTCCCGCAATTCATCCCTCCCTATCTCTGTCAGTCATCTTTCTTGGCGGAGGTCTCCTGGTCGTGGCGTGTGATGATCTTGTAGACGCTCTTCCTGAAACAGCTGTCGGAGGTCAGTCGCCGGGCAGTCTCCCTCAGGTCCTCCATGCTGGCGCCATCGCCACGGGCAACCACGAATGACTGGGAGTGTTTCACTGCAGAGGAAAAGACATGAGTGTGTGTGTGTCACAGGAAGTTGGTGGCAACTTAATTTGGGAGGACGGGGTTGTGGTAATAACTGGAGCGGAATGAGTGGAATGGTATCGAACACATCAAACACGTGGTTTCCATGGTTTCCCTGTGTTTGATGCCATTCCATTCACTCCGGTCCAGACATTATTATGAGCCGTGCTCGACCTCAGCAGCCTCCATGCGTATGTGTGTACTCACACCAGTGGTGTTTGGAGGCGCGTCTCTGGATCCGACAGCTCTTAATGCGTCGTGCTGTAGCCTTGTGGAGATACACAGCATTCTTCATTATAGAAGGGAGCTTGGCCTCGATCTCTGCAGCACAGATACACTCCTCAAAGAACCCTGGGTGAAGAACACACACACACACACATATCCCATGTAGCTATACTGGACAAAAATTACAAAAACACGTAAAAGGTTGGTCCCATGTTTCATGAAATAAAAGATCCCAGAAATGTTCAAGAGTTTGTGCACAAATATGTTTACATCAAATATGTTGTTGTTGGTGAACACGCTGTTAGTGAACATTTCTCCAAGATAAGACAGCTGTGTGTGGTGTGGCATATCAAGAAGCTGATTAAACACATTTTGGGCTGGGGACAAAAAAGGCCACTCTAAAATGTGCAGTTTTGTCACACAACACAATGCCACAGACGTCTCAAGTTTGGGTGCAGCAAGCAATTGGCATTTCTCTACCATAAGCCGCCTCCAAACGTTACTTTAGACAATTTAGCAGTACGTCAACCGGCCTCAAAACTGTAGACCTCATATAACCACGCCAGCCCAGGGCACATACGGCTTCTTCACCTGCGGGATCGTCTGAGACCAGCCACCTGGTCAGCTGATGAAACTGTGGGATGGTCTGAGACCAGCCACCCAGACAGCTGATGAAACTGTGGGATGGTCTGAGACCAGCCACCCAGACAGCTGATGAAACTGTGGGATGGTCTGAGACCAGCCACCTGGTCAGCTGATGAAACTGTGGGATGGTCTGAGACCAGCCACCTGGTCAGCTGATGAAACTGTGGGATGGTCTGAGACCAGCCACCCAGACAGCTGATGAAACTGTGGGATGGTCTGAGACCAGCCACCCAGACAGCTGATGACACTGTGGGATGGTCTGAGACCAGCCACCCAGACAGCTGACACTGAGGGATGGTCTGAGACCAGCCACCCAGTCAGCTGATGAAACTGAGGGTTTGTACAACCAAAGAATTGTCTCAGGGAAGCTCATTTGCGTGTTGTCGTCCTCGCCAGAGTTTTGACCTGACTGCAGTTCGGAGTCGTAACCGACTTCAGTGGGGAAATGATCACCTTCGATGGCCACTGGCATGCTGGGGAAGTGTGTTCTTCACGGATGAATCCCAGTTTCAACTTTTATTGAGCAGATGTCAGACAGCTTATATGGCGTCGTGTGAGTTAGCTGTTAGCTGATGTCAACGTTGTGAACAGTGTGCCCCATGGTGGCGGTGGGGTTATGGTATGGGGCAAAGCTACGGACCCATTGTCGTGTCATTCATCCACCACCATCACTTCATGTTTCAGCATGATAATTCACAGCCCCATGTCACAAGGATCTGTACACAATTCCTGTAAGCTGAAAATTTCCCAGTTCTTCCATGGCCTGCATACTCACCAGACATGTCACCCATTGAGCATGTTTGGGATGCTCTGGATCGACATGTGCGACAGAGTGTTCCTGTTCTTGCCAATATCCAGCAACTTCGCACAGCCATTAAAGAGGACTGGGACAACATTAAACAGGCCACAATCAACAGCCTGATCCACTCTATGCGAAGGAGAAGCGTTGCAAAGGAATGAGATACTGACTGGTTTTCTGATCCAGGTACCTGTGACCAACAGGGCCCTGATCTGTTTCACCTGTCTCTGTGTTTGTCTCCACCCCCCACCAGGTGTCTCCCCCCGTTATTCCCTGTGTATTTATACCTTAGTTTTCGGTTTGTCTGTTGCCAGATCGTCTTGTCCCGTCAAGTCCTACCAGCGTGTCCCGTGTTTCCTGTGATCTAGTTTTTGTTTTCCCCGTCTTCCCAGTTCTGACCTTTCGGCCTGTCCTTAACCTGATTCTGCCTGGTGTCCTGACTCTGATTTGGATTACGACTCTTTGCCTGCTGTCCTGTACCTGCCTGACTCTGATTTCTGCTGTCCTGTACTATAAAAAAACAGACTCGTACTATCCACCTCCTGTATTTCAACCTGGGTCTTAGCCTGAGTTGTGATAACAGACGTATATCTCCATTCCCCATCATGTGAGATCCATAGATTAGGGCCGAATTAATTCATTTCAATTTGACTGATTTACTGTAAACTCAGTAACAATATTTTAAATTGTTGCGTTTACATTTTTGTTCAGTGTAGTTATGTTCCTCGCAGCACTCAGTAGTTGCTAGGACACTAAATATGACAGAAATAATATACTGTAGCAATAACTTGTTCTACCCAGGAGGAGGCAGGACAACTACACACATTATGAATTATCCTGGGTTAACTGAACCCTTTATGAATTATCCTGGGTTAACTAAACCCTTTATGAATTATTCTGGGTTAACTGAACCCTTTATGAATGATCCTGGGTTAACTGAACCCTTTATGAATGATCCTGGGTTAACTGAACCCTTTATGATCCTGGGTTAACTTATCCTGGACTTATCCTGGGTTAACTGAACCCTTTATGACTTATCCTAACTGAACCCTTTTGAATGATCCTGTTAACTGAACCTTTATGAATGATCCTGGGTTAACTGAACCCTTTATGACTTATCCTGGGTTAACTGAACCCTTTATGAATGATCCTGGGTTAACTGGAACCAGTGGGTAGAAGTGTTTATGGCTGTGTGTTTATTATGACTCATGAAGAATGTATATGCATACACCCCTAAAAAGATTTAGATGCACTATTGTAAAGTGGCTGTTCCACTGGATGTCATAAGGTGTATGCACTAATTTGTAAGTCGCTCTGATAAGAGCGTCTGCTAAATGACTTAAATGTAAATGTGTGTGTGTGTGTGTGTGTGTGTGTGTGTGTGTGTGTGTGTGTGTGTGTGTGTGTGTGTGTGTGTGTGTGTGTGTGTGTGTGTGTGTGTGTGTGTGTGTGTGTGTGTGTGTGCGTGTGTGCGTGCGTGCGTGCGTGCGTGCGTGCGTGCGTGCGTGCGTGCGTGCGTGCGTGTGCGTGCGTGCGTGCGTGCGTGCGTGTGTAGTAAGTGTAACTCACTCCTGAGGTTGTTGACGTCTCCTTCATCTTGTCATCCTTCTCTTTGGAGCGTTCCAGAGAGCTCAGACCTTTCTCCAGGTTCCGTAGAGCCTCCTCAGCCTGCTTCAACCTCCGCTCCAGCTCCATACGAGACTCAATCTCCACCTGGGACACAACAGGAGGTCAGGGCCCGTATTCACAAAGCATCTCAGAGTAGGAGGCCTGATCTAGGATCTGCCTTTTGGATAATTATGTCTTCTGTGACTAGGGGGCAGTATTTTCATTTTTGGAAAAATAACGTTCCAGTAGTAAACGGGATAATTTGTCAGGACAAGATGCTAGAATATGCATATAATTGACAGCTTAGGATAGAAAACACTCTAAAGTTTCCAAAACTGTAAAAATATTGCCTGTGAGTATAACAGAACTGATATTGCAGGTTGAAAGCCTGAGAAAAATCCAATCTGGAAGTGCCTCATGTTTTGAAAGCGTTGCGTCCCTATTGAGCAGCGAATAGGCTATCAACCAGATTACTTTTTCTCCGTATTCCCCAAGATGTCTACAGCATTGTTACGTAGTTTTACACATTTATGTTGAAGAATAAACGTAAGTGGCAACATTGTGCAACTGGTCACCTGATGGCTCCCAGAGTGATTCTCGAGTAAAATACAGAGGTAGCCATTATTCCAATCGGTCCTACTGAAAAACCAATTGTCCCGTTGGATATATTATCGAATAGATATTTGAAAAACACCTTGAGGATTGATTATAAACAACGTTTGCCATGTTTCTGTCGATATTATGGAGCTAATTTTGAATATTTTTCAGAGTTTTTGCGACTGCAATTTCCGGCCGATTTCTCAGCCAAACGTGAAGAACAAACGGAGCTATTTCGCCTACAAAAATTATATTTTTGGAAAAAAGGAACATTTGCTATCTAACTGGGAGTCTCGTGAGTGAAAACATCCGAAGCTCATCAAAGGTAAACAATTTAATTTAATTGCTTTTCTGAATTCCGTGACCAAGTTACCTGCTGCTAGCTGGACAAAATGCTATGCTAGGCTATCGATAAACTTACACAAATGCTTGTCTAGCTTTGGCTGTAAAGCATATTTTGAAAATCTGAGATAACAGGGTGATTAACAAAATGCTAAGCTGTGTCCCAATATATTTCACTTGTGATTTTCATGAATAGGAATATTTTCTAGGAATATTTATGTCCGTTGCGTTATGCTAATTAGTGTCAGTCGATGATTACGCTCCCTCATGCGGGATAAGGGAGTCACTATTAATTAACAATGAAAAAATAAAATCTCTTCATGAGACTCCCAGTTAGATAGCAAATGTTCCTTTATAGCTCCGTTTGTTCTTCAAGTTTGGCTGAGAAATCGGCCGGAAATTGCAGTCACGAAAACGGCAAAAAATATTCCAAATTAGCTCCATAATATCGACAGAAACATGGCAAACGTTGTTTATAATCAATCCTCAATGTGTTTTTCAAATATTTATTCGATAATATATTGTCCATCGGGACAATTAATTTGTATTTTTTTTAATTTTTCAGTAGGACCAATTGGAGTAATGGCTACCTCTGTATTTTACGCGAGAATCTCTCTGGGGGCATCAGGTGACCACTTGCGCAATGTAGTCGCTTACGGCTATTCTTCAATATAAATGCGTAAAACTATGTCACAATGCTGTAGACACCTTGGGGAATACGTAGAAAGCGTAAGCTGGTTGATAGCACATTCACAGCTCAATAGGGACTCATTGGAACGCAGCGCTTTCAAAATATGGGGCACTTCTGGATTGGATTTTTCTCAGGCTTTCGCCTGCAACATCAGTTCTGTTATACTCACAGACAATATCTTTACAGTTTTGGAAACGTTAGAGTAGCTCTGGTTAAAAGTAGTGCACTATGTAGGGAATAGGGTGCCATTGGAGAGGCAGTGTGGTTTACCTTGAGTTCCACCTCAGTTTGCTTCTTGTCCACAGTGAGCTGTGTGAGGGACTGCTGTAAAGTCCTGGACTGACAGGAGTAGAACTCTCTTTCCTGTTGCAGAACTGTGGCACGCTGCTCATTCTCCGTTTGCCTGCAGGAGCCAGAGAACACAGACAGTCATGTTAAACTGTGTCACGCTGCTCATTCTCCGTTAGCCTGCAGGGGAGCCAGAGAACAGACAGTCATGTTAAACTGTGTCACGCTGCTCATTCTCCGTTAGCCTGCAGGGGAGCCAGAGAACACACAGTCCTGTGCACCCTCGACTTGCGCACACACATAGTCTGTCAGAGGTACAAAACACACACACACAGTAACATACAGCTAGAGCGCGCACACACACATTGCCAGACACACAGTTGGAGGAAAGGTACTGTGCATACTAACACAATCCTGCAGTCCCCATCCACAGCAGGTCAATACTAGGCTAAGTGTTTAAAAGCCTTCCGCCCTGGGCATTTATATCGCTTACCTCTTACCCAACCTCTTACCTAATGAAGGAATTTGGTAGGATAATGTATCACAAGGGGATGTTAACCTCTTCAACCTATGGGGGCGCTATGTCATTATTGGATAAAAAAAACGTGCCCGTTTTAAGCGCAATATTTTGTCACGAAAAGATGCTCGACTATGCATATAATTGCCAGCTTTGGAAAGAAAACACTCTGACGTTTTCAAAACTGCAAAGATATTATCTGTGAGTGCCTCAGAACTGATCTTACAGGCGAAACCAAGATGAAACTTCAAACAGGAAATGAGCTGATTTTTGACGCTCTGTTTTACTATCGTCTCCTTATATGGCTGTGAATGTGCTGTGAACGAGCTTATGCTCTCTGCCGTTCGTCCAAGATGTCTGCAGCATTGTGACGTGTTTGTAGGCATATCATTGGAAGATTGACCATAAGAGACTACATTTACCTGGTGTCCCGCCCGGTGTCCTGTGTCGAAATTATTGCGTAATCTGTAGGTCCACTTGCTTGGCGTTCCATATTCTTCAGAAGAAAGTCAACTGCCACGAAGGATTTATCGTCGATAGATATGTGAAAAACACCTTGAGGATTGATTCTAAACATCGGTTTGCCATGTTTCTGTCGATATTATGGAGTTAATTTGGAAAAAAGTCAGTGTTTTAATGACTTATTATTTTTCTTTTTCTTACCCAAACGCGATGAACAAAACGGAGCGATTAGTCAACACAAATAATATTTTTGTAAAAACGGGCATTTGCTATCTAACTGAGAGTCTGCTCATTGAAAACATCTGATGTTCTTCAAAGGTAAATGATTTTATTTGAATCCTTTTCTGGTTTTTGTGAAAATGTTGCCTGCTGAATGCTAACGCTAAATGCTACGCTAGCTATCAATACAGTTACACAAATGCTTGTTTTGCAATGGTTGAGAAGCATATTTTGAAAATCTGAGATGACATTAACAAAAGGCTAAGCTTGAGAGCAAATAGATTCATTTCATTTCATTTGCGATTTTCATGAATAGTTAACGTTGCGTTATGGTAATGAGCTTGAGGCTGTAGTCACGATACCGGATCCGGGATGGCTCGACGCAAGAAGTTAATATCAGACACAAGCACAAGCAATGATCTGTTATAGGACAGAAGAAAGTCGTTCTGTAGGTCCTAATTTCCAGGGAATGCCCTGTGGGAAATTACAGAGGGCCTTGTTGCAGAGCTCTGCATTGGGGACACTTGATTGAGAGACATCCTCATTAGGCTTCACGGTGGAGCTCTGCAGCGAGGCCCTTTATTGAGAGAAACCCTCAATAGGCTTCACCATGGGGCTCTTCAATGTGACTCCGCCTTGAGAGATACCCACATTAGGCCTCACTGCGGAGCTCTGCAGTTGGGCCCGCCATTGACAGATACACTGCATTTTTTTATACAACACTCATGTCTTTGGCATCATTAAACTGAAGATTAATTATTATTATGTGATTAAACTACTTAATCATGTAAATGTAATTAACAAGGAAGTCGGGAACCAAGGAAAATATTCAGATTACAAAGTTAGAATTTTCCTAATATAACTTTCAGATATTTTAATAGTCTTAGTCTTCTGATTAATGAATTATTCATAGTCTCATTCCAAACTTCGTAAATTGTTGGGTATCTGCACGAACCCAGTCTTCACTATGAGTTATCCATTTATCAATTGTCTTACATAATTTATTTATTAACTAACTAAATCATCACAGAAAGGCATAAACAAACAGTAGATGGTTACAAGGAAATGAAAGCAGATGTGCCTAGTGGGTTAAACCGGCATCGTGGCTTGATGTACAAAAAGGGAAGTGGGGGTCAACTGAGTTAAGACGACACACAGTTGATAATTATAACAATTGAAATGCTAATAAATTGCGCATGAACGCTCACTCATTCGGGAATAATTAATAATTAATAATGCAATCAATATATATATTTACGCTCAGTGTGTCATTGTGATCTCTGTTGAAAAGTTTATTTCTGTCGGAGAGTTTGTCCGCCCTCTCTCTCTCTCTCTCTGCCGTGGTTAGAATGGATAGTTCAGAGTAACATTCATTCGTGTTGTTATAGAATAGATGTTTCGGCGGTTGTCGGTCTTCACGTTCAATGATACCAAATTCCTAGCTGCAGACTAGTAATTAATATCAAAGACTTGTTCTTATTCTGTCGGTATCAATAGTCTAAGAGTTTAACCACGTGGGATGGTTAAAAAAGATTCAGCAATCTACTCAAACCTTATTTCCCTCTGTGATAGAGGTACTGGTTTGTTCTCAACCCTTAGCCCTCTAGTAATGGAGGTAAGCTGGTCTGAAATGGGAAAACCCAGGTGTTTTCTTCGGAACATAGAAAGGGGCTGTTATACAACAATTAGATGTAAGCCTCATAACTGAGAATGTTGTATAAACAGGATTATGGTAATGTGGCTGTATTGTCCCTCATAGGTTTCACAAAATTGTACCAAACGGACCAGTTCGTAGCTCGTTACTTCACCGATCTTTTATACCTTCTCCAGAATATAAATGTTGTTCGGACCACTAGTTCTGTGAGGTGGAAGAAATTCCTTTGTTCTCTCTATGAAAACTCTCTCTCTCTATACTGTCTGGCCATGAGGAAGATTCTCCTCTAGAAATGTACAACCTCTCTGACAGAGCCTGGTGTAAGGAGTATAGAGAGGGAGATGGTGCTCACTGTACCCAAAGAGGGCAACGTCATGACAACACTCATGCCCTCTGGTCAACACCAGTTTCCCATCACATCCTGATCCCAGTCACTGGTGCTTGTCGTTGGTTTGTCTGTTGAGGAATCAATGCACTTTTCCACTTTAATGGTTTTCTCACCCTCATTAAACTCTTAGGCGGCCACAGGGTAGTCAGCTGTGATCAGACACAGGCAGGCTAACTTTCTGAAGGCGGACCAGCCGGCCCGGTCACATTCAGGCTGAATCTGAGGTCAGATCCTCTCTAATTTATCTGCTGCTTAATGTGTCTTTTTATATGGTAGGATAATTATTATTATCATTTTTTACCAACTTATGAACTTTTCACACAAGACTGGACAAAAATAAGATCCATGTTCCTGGTCCTCTCACCTCTCCTCAGCCTGCTCCTTCTCTCTCTGCAGTTCCCTCATCTGCTCTTCAATGTGTCTCAGCTCCGATCGCAGTCCCGTGTCACCAGGCTGCACCTCCTGCTCCTCGTCCTTCTCTGGATGCTCAGCCCCCTGCTCAAGCTCCTTCTCCCTCAACAACTCCAGGGTTCGCTGCTTCTCATGGGACAGCTCCTGGAGGACCAGATCATGGATGTAATGAAGGTGTGTGTGTACCTGAGTGTGTGTGTGTGTGTGTGTGTGTGTGTGTGTGTGTGTGTGTGTGTGTGTGTGTGTGTGTGTGTGTGTGTGTGTGTGTGTGTGTGTGTGTGTGTGTGTTTCTCCTCAAGTTCATTTTAAATACCTCAATAGATTTCTGAAGAAGTGTTGTTAAACTGTTCAGCTCCTCTTTTTCAGACTCCACACCTTTCAGAGACTGTGCTGTGCCGTCCAAGTCCCTGTCAACAACACGGTACACCACACAGTGTAATAGCAACACTCTCCACACTGAGAGCATCAAACCCACAGCAGATGGACCTGAGGATCAGAGTCTTAAGGCTAAGAGTTTTCACAGCAGTTTAGTTAACGCAGTGGATAAAGACGGAGATACGAGCTACATTCCTTATATTAAATGCACTTTAAAAGTATTACATGCATCTTTCTTACTCATATGTGGGGATTACTGTATATTATTATTACTGTATATTATTATTACTGTATATTATTATTACTGTATATTATTATTACTGTATATTACTTAATACTATATTTAATTTATTACTGTATTTAATTTATTACTGTATATTATTATTACTGTATATTATTATTACTGTATATTACTTAATAATATATTTAATTTATTACTGTATTTAATTTATTACTGTATATTATTATTACTGTATATTACTTAATACTGTATTTAATTTATTACGGTATATTATTACTATATATTACTTATTACTGTATTTTATTATTACTGTATATAAATTAATGTATTTTATTTATCACTTTATTACTGTATATTATTTATTATTGTACATTATATGTTACTGTATATTATTTAAAACTAAATTATTTATTTCTGAAAAGTATTTATTACTGTATTTATTTATTTATGTATATTATCTATTACTGTATATTATTTATTACTGTATTCATTTATGTATATTATTTATGTATGTATATTATCTATTACTGTATATTATTTATTACTGTATTTATTTCTGTATATTATTTATTTATGTATATTATTTATTACTGTATATTATCTATTACTGTATATTATTTATTACTGTATTTATTTATTACTGTATATTATCTATTACTGTATATTATCTATTACTGTATATTATTTATTACTGTATATTATCTATTACTGTATGTTATTTATTACTGTATTTATTTATTTCTGTATATTATCTATTACTGTATGTTATTTATTACTGTATATGATTTATTACTGTATATTATTTATTACTGTATATTATCTATTACTGTATATTATTTATTACTGTATATTATCTATTACTGTATATTATCTATTACTGTATATTATTTATTACTGTATATTATTTATTACTGTATTTATTATTGTAAATATCCCAGTTTATGTTCTCCATAGCTCTCTCTTACAGTTTGATCTGATCCTGCTCTGCTCTAAGCTCCATCACCAGCTCCTCAAACTTCTGCTTCTCCTCCTCCAGAACCAGGTTCAGACGTTCCAGATGCTCCTTCTGTTCTCGCTGCAGGCTCAGTTCTTCTGTCTCCTCCATCAGCTTGTCTGGGGTGACAAAACAGCCTGATCACTTGTTGTATATGGCCATTGTCTCCATGTGGGACTGTAAGCATCAAAACTAAAGAACAAAATTACTTTCAGCCCCTCGGACCTGCCACCCTGACCCATACCTGCCCATGTCCCCTTTCACCCATTCCTCCTCTCTCCCCCTGAACCAGGCCTTATGCCTCCTGCCTACCCATGCCTCCACAGTCCCTCTTCTTACCCAGGTACTCTTGCTTCTCCTTGGCCAGCTGCAGTCCCTGGGCTTCCAGGCTCTCTATCATGGCTTCTCCCAGTTGGGCGTTCTTCCAGGTGCTGGAGGTTTTAGACACTAGATGTTTAACAGCTTTAACACAGCATGTGGCCATATAGGTTTTATACAGCATGATCACCACCAGTACCACACAACAGTAGGTCACATATTCCACTATACAATTGCAGACCTGTGCAGCTCCTCCATGCATGTTTGAAGAGACTAAAGTCCCCCTCTAAGGTGGACCCTTTACTTAGAGTTAGACTTATAGACTTAACCCCTGCTGCCCCTGATAAGACAGTTAGTGGGGTCAGTTGGATTTAAAGAGGCAGTGTGGTCAGTTGGATTTAAAGGGGCAGTGTGGTCAGTTGGATTTAAAGAGGCAGTGTGGTCAGTTGGATTTAAAGAGGCAGTGTGGTCAGTTGGATTTAAAGAGGCAGTGTGGTCAGTTGGATTTAAAGTGGCAGTGTGGTCAGTTGGATTTAAAGAGGCAGTGTGGTCAGTTGGACTTAAAGAGGAGGTGTGGTCAGTTGGATTTAAAGAGGCAGTGTGGTCAGTTGATTTAAAGAGGCAGTGTGGTCAGTTGGATTTAATTGCCAAGAATAGACTGACGAGTTTCAGAAGAAAGTCCTTTGTTTCTGGCCATTTTGAGTTTGTAATCGAACCCACAAATGCTGATGCTCCAGATACTCAACTAGTCTAAAGAAGGCCAGTTTTATTGCTTCTTTAATCAGGACAACAGTTTTCAGCTGTGCTAACATAATTGCAAATGGGTTTTCTAATGATAAATTAGCCTTTCAAAATTATAAACTTTGATGAGCTAACACAACGTGAGTGATGGCTGCTGATAAATGTAGATATTCCATAAAAAATCTGCCATTTCCAGCTACAATAGTCATTTACTACATTAACAATCTCTTCACTGTATTTCTGATCAATTTGACGTTATTTGTTTACAGTTGCAGTTTGTACAGCTAGATTTAAAGAGGCAGTGGTCAGTTGATTTAAAGAGGCAGTGTGGTCAGTTGGATTTAAAGAGGCAGTGTGGTCAGTTGGATTTAAAGAGGCAGTGTGGTCAGTTGGATTTAAAGAGGCAGTGTGGTCAGTTGGATTTAAAGAGGAGGTGTGGTCAGTTGGATTTAAAGAGGCAGTGTGGTCAGTTGGATTTAAAGAGGCAGTGTGGTCAGTTGGATTTAAAGAGGCAGTGTGGTCAGTTGGATTTAAAGAGGCAGTGTGGTCAGTTGGATTTAAAGGGGCAGTGTGGTCAGTTGGATTTAAAGAGGAGGTGTGGTCAGTTGGATTTAAAGAGGCAGTGTGGTCAGTTGGATTTAAAGTGGCAGTGTGGTCAGTTGGATTTAAAGAGGCAGTGTGTAGTTTCAGTTTGTTTACAGTTACATTTAAAAAGGCAGTTTGAACAGCTAGATTTAAAGAGGCTTTATGTCGTAAATAGTGACTCACACTCTGCCAGACTCCTGCAGCATCTCCAGCCACTGGTTTTGTTCTGCCTCATTCTCTGCAGCCAGGACAATGTTACCCTGAGGGAGTAATAGAGCATCATCACATGATAATATACAATAGCATACATTATCATCACATGATAATATACAGTAGCATACATTATCATCACTAGATAATATACAATAGTATACATTATCATCACATGATAATATACAGTAGCATACATTATCATCACATGATACACAGTAGCATACATTATCATCACTAGATAATATACAGTAGCATACACTATCACTAGATAATATACAGTAGCATACATTATCATCACTAGATAATATACAGTAGCATACATTATCTTCACATCATGCATATATCCTGTGTGGCTCAGTTGGGCATGACACTCATAATGCCAGGATTGTTGGTTCGATTCCCACGGGGGACCAGTACGAACAACAACAAAACAGTATGAAATCATATGCACTGAATAAGAGACTGCTAAATTACAAAAATGTAATTTAAAAAAGATTACATCACAAACAGTAGCGTGCATTATCACATGAGATATACAGTAGCATGCATTATCACATGAGAAATACAGTACTATGCATTACAGTACTATGCATTGGATATATCGTAGTGTGCATTATCACATGAAATATACAGTAATGTACATTATCACATGAGATATACAGTAGTGTGCATTGTCACATGAGATATACAGTAGCACACATTATCACATGAGATATACAGTAGTACAGTAGCATGCATTGTCAAATGAGATATACAGTAGCATGCATTATCACATGAGATATACAGTAGTACAGTAGCATGCATTGTCACATGAGATATACAGTAGCATGCATTATCACATGAGATATACAGTAGTACAGTGACATACATTATCGCATGAGATATACAGTAGTGTGGATTATCACATGAGATATACAGTAGCATGCATTATCACATGAGAAATGCAGTACTATGCATTATCACATGCGATATACGGTAGTGTGCATTATCACATGCGATATACAGTAGCATGCATTATCACATGAGATATATACAGTAGCATGCATTATCACATGAGATATACAGTAGTGAGCATTATCACATGAGATATACAGTAGCACACATTATCACATGAGATATACAGTAGCACACATTATCACATGAGAAATACAGTACTATGCATTATCACATGAGATATACAGTAGTGTGCATTATCACATGAGATATACAGTAGTGTGCATTATCACATGAGATATACAGTTGTGTGGATTATCACATGAGATATACAGTACTATGCATTATCACATGAGATATACAGTAACATACATTATCACATGAGAAATACAGTACTATGCATTATCACATGAGATATACAGTAGTGTGCATTATCACATGAGATATACAGTACTATGCATTATCACATGAGATATACAGTAGTGTGCATTATCACATGAGATATACAGTACTATGCATTATCACATGAGATATACAGTGGTGTGCATTATCACATGAGATATACAGTAGTGTGCATTATCACATGAGATATACAGTACTATGCATTATCACATGAGATATACAGTAACATACATTATCACATGAGATATACAGTAGTGTGCATTATCACATGAGATATACAGTACTATGCATTATCACATGAGATATACAGTAGTGTACATTATCACATGAGATATACAGTAGTGTGCATTGTCACATGAGATATACAGTAGCACACATTATCACATGAGATATACAGTAGTACAGTAGCATGCATTGTCAAATGAGATATACAGTAGCATGCATTATCACATGAGATATACAGTAGTACAGTAGCATGCATTGTCACATGAGATATACAGTAGCATGCATTATCACATGAGATATACAGTAGTACAGTGACATACATTATCATGAGATATACAGTAGTGTGGATTATCACATGAGATATACAGTAGCATGCATTATCACATGAGAAATGCAGTACTATGCATTATCACATGCGATATACGGTAGTGTGCATTATCACATGCGATATACAGTAGCATGCATTATCACATGAGATATATACAGTAGCATGCATTATCACATGAGATATACAGTAGTGAGCATTATCACATGAGATATACAGTAGCACACATTATCACATGATATATACAGTAGCACACATTATAACATGAGATATACAGTAGTGTGCATTATCACATGAGATATACAGTAACATACATTATCACATGAGAAATACAGTAGCACACATTATCACATGAGATATACAGTAGTGAGCATTATCACATGAGATATACAGTAGCACACATTATCACATGAGATATACAGTAGCACACATTATCACATGAGATATACAGTAGTGTGCATTATCACATGAGATATACAGTAACATTATCACAGAAATACATTATCACATGAGATATACAGTACTATGCATTATCACATGAGATATACAGTAGCACACATTATCACATGAGATATACAGTAGCACACATTATCACATGAGATATACAGTAGTGTGCATTATCACATGAGATATACAGTAACATACATTATCACATGAGAAATACAGTACTATGCATTATCACATGAGATATACAGTAACTGCCTGATAAATACAGAGATGCAGATTTCAAGTGTCTATTATTAAAAAGTTTATATTACTGTCTGCTTACAGTGAAGTCGGCATGATTTATAACCATGGCGAATGGCATGCCCTGGTCTTCCTTCGGATCCACAACACAGCCTCCTAAAGGGATCACACCCTGGGACAGACAGGATGAATACAACATAATGCATCAACTTCTCATAGTTGTGGTATATATATATATATATATATATATATACACACACACGTCATCATACATATGAGATATAATGTGAGAATATTGCAGACCTTTTGAGGTTAACACATGCACCATGTTGAGTAAAGCTCACCTTGGGGTGGATGTTAAAGTGTTTGTTGGTCTCGAAGCTTCTCTTCTCATTCTCCGCATAGTAGAGCAGGAAACTGTCTTTGATGATGAAGAATCTGGGGAGGATGGAGAAAGTGTCATTAGTTGGAGGAGAATGAGGTACGGCAAAACTGGGCTAAAAAAAGGGCAGATAGACAGGCAAGCAGAGGCCAATAGACTGCATCCTGACTGGATCATTCTGGATTACTATGTACTGTAGGTTAAAAAAACAACCAGGCAAGCACCAGCCTAGATAACCCACGCCACCAAGTCATACTAGCAGAGTCTGACAGAGGTTTACTAGATAACCCACAACACCAAGTCATACTAGCAGAGTCTGACAGAGGTTTACTAGCTAACCCACAACACCAAGTCATACTAGCAGAGTCTGACAGAGGTTTACTAGCTAACCCACAACACCAAGTCATACTAGCAGAGTCTGACAGAGGTTTACTAGCTAACCCACAACAGCAAGTCATACTAGCAGAGTCTGACAGAGGTTTACTAGCTAACCCACAACAGCAAGTCATACTAGCAGAGTCTGACAGAGGTTTACTAGCTAACCCACAACACCAAGTCATACTAGCAGAGTCTGACAGAGGTTTACTAGCTAACCCACAACACCAAGTCATACTAGCAGAGTCTGACAGAGGTTTACTAGATAACCCACAACACCAAGTCATACTAGCAGAGTCTGACAGAGGTTTACTAGCTAACCCACAACACCAAGTCATACTAGCAGAGTCTGACAGAGGTTTACTAGATAACCCAAGTCACCAAGTCATACTAGCAGAGTCTGACAGAGGTTTACTAGATAACCCAAGTCACCAAGTCATACTAGCAGAGTCTGAGAGAGGTTTACTAGCTAACCCACATCACCAAGTCATACTAGCAGAGTCTGACAGAGGTTTACTATCTAACCCACAACACCATGTCATACTAGCAGAGTCTGACAGAGGTTTACTAGATAACCCAAGTCACCAAGTCATACTAGCAGAGTCTGACAGAGGTTTACTAGCTAACCCACAACACCAAGTCATACTAGCAGAGTCTGACAGAGGTTTACTAGATAACCCAAGTCACCAAGTCATACTAGCAGAGTCTGACAGAGGTTTACTAGGCTAACCCACAACACCAAGTCATACTAGCAGAGTCTGACAGAGGTTTACTAGCTAACCCACAACACCAAGTCATACTAGCAGAGTCTGACAGAGGTTTAACTAAGTCGTGTCTTTACGATCATTAACTGAAGACGTATAGTTTTTATCAAAGATTCTCTGTAATTAGCATTTCGTGATGAACTAATCAGGCAAATGTAATTAATTAGGAAGTTGGGCACCAAGGAAAATATTCAGATTACAAAGTTATAATTTTCCTAATATAACTTTTCAGATATTTTAATATCTGATCAATTAGTCTTCTGATTAATGACTTATTCTTTATTTTACCTCACGTTAGTCTCATTCCAAACGTTGTAAATTGTTGGTTATCTGCACGAACCCAGTCTTCACTATGAGTCATGCATACATCAATTGTCTTAAATAATGTATTACTAACTAAGTAATTCACAGAAATGCATAAACAAACAGTAGATAGTTACAAGGAAATGATAACGAGTTTCCTAGTGGGATAAACCGGCATCGCGGCTAGGTGTACAAAGGAAAGTAAATCAACTGAGATAAGACAACACACAGATGATAATAATAACAATTGAAATGCTAATCCTTTTCACATGAACACTCACTCATTCAGGAACAATTGCAATCAATACATATATTTACGCTCAGTGTGTCGTCGGGTCTCTCTCTCTCTCTCAGAGTGACATTCATTCATATCGTTATAGAATGGATGTTTCGGGGGTTGTCGTTCTTCGCGTTCAATGATACCGAATTCCTAGCTGCAGACTAGTAATTAATATCAAAGACTTGTTCTTATTCTGTCAGCATCGATAGTCTAAGAGTTTAACCACATAGGATGGTTAAAAGATTCTGCCATCTACTCAAACCTTGCCCCTCTCGTTATCGAGGTAAGCTGGTCTGCAACCTTTGTCCTCTCGTAATTGAGAGAAACATGGTCTGTTGAGAAATTCTCACGGTGGGAGTTTTATTTGGAAGAGCAGAAAAAGGCTGTCTCATGACACCAGGTCCTAACTGTGCTCATGGGGGCGTGCCAGTGACTTAAGTGAAACTTTACACAGAAATACAATTCTCTCACATTACATCATTACATAGCATCCCATAATTTCACAAATAGTTTAATCCTTCCTCAATCATCCTGTACAACAATTAGATGTAAGCCTCATATCTGAAGCTATTGTATAAACAGCATTATGGTAATGTGGCCGTATCGTCTCCCATGTGTTTAAAAAAATTGTACCAAACGGACCAGTTCGTAGCTGGATTCTTTACCGATCTTTTATACCTTCTCCAGAACATAAATGTTGTTCGGACCTCAAGTTCTGTGAGGTGGAAGAAATTCCTTTGTTCTCTATGAAAACTCTACTCTCTCTATACTGTGGCCATGAGGAGATAATCTCCTCCAGGAATTTACGATCTCTCTCTGACCACAGCAGCCTGGGTGTAGGAGACAGGGGGTAGGGGGGATGGTGCATAGAAAAGGGCTGGTTATGTAGCTATAATGAACAAAAATGTAAACACAACATGTAAAGTGTTGGTTTCATGAGCTGGAAATAAAAGTTTGCAGAAATGTTCAATATGCACAAAAAGCTTAGTTCTCTCAAATTTTCCGCCCTAATTTCTTTACTCTCCCTGTTAGTGTGCATTTCTCCTTTGCCACAATAATCCACCTGACAGGTGTGTCATATCAAGAATCTGATTAAACAGCATGATCATTACACAGGTGCACCTTGTGCTGGGGGACAATAAAAGGCAACTCTAAAATGTTAAGTTTTGTTACACAACACAATGCCACAGATGTCTCAAGTTTTGAGGGCGTGTGCAATTGGCATGCTGACTGCAGGAATGTTAATTTCTCTACCATAAGCCGCCTCCAACGTTGTTTTAGAGAATTTGGCAGGGTATGTTCAATTGGCCTCACAACCGCAGACCATGTGTAACCACGTCAGCCCAGGATCTCCACATCTGGCTTCTTCACCAGTGGGATCCCTGGGTGAGTGGGTGCTCAGGAGTAATTCATTTTGTGGGGAAAACTGATTCTGATTGTCTGGGCCTGGCTCCCACCCACACCTGCACCTCTGCTCAGCCGTAGATTAGGGCCTAATCTATTTATTTCAATTGAGTGATTTCCTTATATGAACTGTAACTCAGTAAAATCGTTGAAAATGTTGCATGTTGCGTTTATATTTTTGTTCTGGTATTTATTATGATAATCATTATCACTATCATCGTTAGCATAGCTGCCGTTAGCTAGCCAGCTACCCAACTTAGAGTTACCTAAATAGCTAGCTACCTAGATAGCTCAATGCTAGCCTGTCTCAATACTCGGATTTGGCTTGGAAACACGATAATATATATATTTTTAAAGAGAGAAGAATACTTAGTAAGAAAACCTTTATCATCGTTGTGAGGTCCCCAGATTGACTTCAGATGCAGTAGAACTTTAGCCAGCTAACTAAGATGAATGGAACCACCGTATTTTAGCTAGCTAACATTAGCATTGCTAGCAATTTGCTAGTAACAGTAATGGAAACATGGCCATCTTTTAAAAAAATACATTTGACAACATCATATGGTAATGTTGTTTCCTACTAATTATTTGTCTACTTTAGCAATGTCATTGTATTTCAATCTCGAGCCAGTCAGTCTACATCGCATAGAAGTAGCTTCCAAAATGAGATTTCTCTCATTTCTCGAGCTGGCGGTTATATTTGGAGGGATGTGACAATCGCCAAATCCGTTTTTCTGTCAGACAGTACAGTTGGGTGCCAGATTTATCCCTCGTCAGAACAGATGACCAGAAGGAGCAAAGTAATGATCACTGGTCATGAACAGATGCCAGATTGCAATGGTCATGAACAGATGCCAGAGACCTCAGAAGGGAAGAGGTACGTGATTGCAAACGCTTAGCATCAACTAAAAATAATTTCATTCACTTTTCACTTGTTGCTTTACAGCTTGGTCAGGCAAGACCAGAATTAAAAGTGTCATGCCACAGAAGCATATCCTGTGACACCTCCTCCATTGTTGCCAGAGTCTCCCTCGACTCCTATGATAGAAGTACCGTTGTGACACCTAGCCTGATGGAACCAGCCTGATCACCATATAATGTCCAGGGTATAACCTAGCCTCAAATCAAATCAAATCAAATCAAATCAAATTTATTTCAAATCAAATCAAATCAAATTTATTTATATAGCCCTTCGTACATCAGCTGATATCTCAAAGTGCTGTACAGAAACCCAGCCTAAAACCCCAAACAGCAAACAATGCAGGTGTAAAAGCACGGTGGCTAGGAAAAACTCCCTAGAAAGGCCAAAACCTAGGAAGAAACCTAGAGAGGAACCGGGCTATGTGGGGTGGCCAGTCCTCTTCTGGCTGTGCCGGGTAGAGATTATAACAGAACATGACCAAGATGTTCAAATGTTCATAAATGACCAGCATGGTCGAATAATAATAAGGCAGAACAGTTGAAACTGGAGCAGCAGCAGTCAGGTGGAATGGGGACAGCAAGGAGCCATCATGTCAGGTAGTCCTGGGGCACTGTCCTAGGGCTCAGGTCCTCCGAGAGAGAGAGAAAGAAAGAGAGAATTAGAGAGAGCATATGTGGGGTGGCCAGTCCTCTTTGGCTGTGCCGGGTGGAGATTATAACAGAACGTGGCCAAGATGTTCAAATGTTCATAAATGACCCAGCATGGTTGAAAAATCAAATCAAATTTTATTTGTCACATACACATGGTTAGCAGATGTTAAATGCGAGTGTAGCGAAATGCTTGTGCTTCTAGTTCCGACAATGCAGTGATAACCAACAAGTAATCTAACTAACAATTCCAAAACTACTGTCTTATACACAGTGTAAGGGGATAAGGAATATGTACATAAGGATATATGAATGAGTGATGGTACAGAGCAGCATACAGTAGATGGTATCGAGTACAGTATATACATATGAGATGAGTGTGTAGACAAAGTAAACAAAGTGGCATAGTTAAAGTGGCTAGTGATACATGTGTTACATAAGGATGCAGTCGATGATGTAGAGTACAGTATATACATATGCATATGAGATGAATAATGTAGGGTAAGTAACATTATATAAGGTAGCATTGTTTAAAGTGGCTAGTGATATATTTACATAATTCCCATCAATTCCCATTATTAAAATGGCTGGAGTTGGGTCAGTGTCAATGACAGTGTGTTGGCAGCAGCCACTCACACTGTTAGTGGTGGCTGTTTAACAGTCTGATGGCCTTGAGATAGAAGCTGTTTTTCAGTCTCTCGGTCCCAGCTTTGATGCACCTGTACTGACCTCGCCTTCTGGATGATAGCGGGGTGAACAGGCAGTGGTTCGGGTGGTTGATGTCCTTGATGATCTTTATGGCCTTCCTGTAACAACGGGTGGTGTAGGTGTCCTGGAGGGCAGGTAGTTTGCCCCCGGTGATGCGTTGTGCAGTCCTCACTACCCTCTGGAGAGCCTTACGGTTGAGGGCGGAGCAGTTGCCGTACCAGGCGGTGATACAGCCCGCCAGGATGCTCTCGATTGTGCATCTGTAGAAGTTTGTGAGTGCTTTGGTGACAAGCCAAATTTCTCAGCCTCCTGAGGCGAATAGCGCTGCTGCGCCTTCTTCACGACGCTGTCAGTGAGGGACCAATTCAGTTTGTCTGTGATGTGTATGCTGAGGAACTTAAAACTAGCTACCCTCTCCACTACCGTTCCATCGATGTGGATAGGGGGTGTTCCCTGCTGTTTCCTGAAGTCCACAATCATCTCCTTAGTTTTGTTGACGTTGAGTGTGAGGTTATTTTCCTGACACCACACCCGGGAGGGCCTCACCTCCTCCCCTCAGGCCGGCCTCCTCGTCGTTGTTGGTAATCAAGCCTCGCTTCACTGTTGTGTCGTCCGCAAACTTGATGATTGAGTTGGAGGCGTGGCGTGGCCACGCAGTCGCAGAACAGGGAGTACAGGAGAGGGCTCAGAACGCACCTCAGGGCCCCCGTGTTGGAGGATCAGCGGGGAGGAGATGTTGCTGCCTACCCTCACCACCTGGGGGCGGCCCGTCAGGAAGTCCAGTACCCAGTTGCACAGGGCGGGGTCGAGACCCAGGGTCTCGAGCTTGATGACGAGCTTGGAGGGTACTATGGTGTTGAATGCCGAGCTGTAGTCGATGAACAGCATTCTCACATAGGTATTCCTCTTGTCCAGGTGGGTTAGGGCAGTGTGCAGTGTGGTTGAGATTGCATCGTCTGTGGACCTATTTGGGCGGTAAGCAAATTGGAGTGGGTCTAGGGTGGAGGTGATATGGTCCTTGACTAGTCTCTCAAAGCACTTCATGATGACGGAAGTGAGTGCTACGGGCGGTAGTCGTTTAGCTCAGTTACCTTAGCTTTCTTGGGAACAGGAACAATGGTGGCCCTCTTGAAGCATGTGGGAACAGCAGACTGGTATAGGGATTGATTGAATATGTCCGTAAACACACCGGCCAGCTGGTCTGCGCATGCTCTGAGGGCGCGGCTGGGGATGCCGTCTGGGCCTGCAGCCTTGCGAGGGTTACAACGTTTAAATGTCTTACTCACCTCGGCTGCAGTGAAGGAGAGACCGCATGTTTCCGTTGCAGGCCGTGTCAGTGGCACTGTATTGTCCTCAAAGCGGGCAAAAAGTTATTTAGTCTGCCTGGGAGCAAGACATCCTGGTCCGTGACTGGGCTGGATTTCATCTTGTAGTCCGTGATTGACTGTAGACCCTGCCACATGCCTCTTGTGTCTGAGCCGTTGAATTGAGATTCCACTTTGTCTCTGTACTGACGCTTAGCTTGTTTAATAGCCTTGCGGAGGGAATAGCTGCACTGTTTGTATTCAGTCATGTTGCCAGACACCTTGCCCTGATTAAAAGCAGTGGTTCGCGCTTTCAGTTTCACGCGAATGCTGCCATCAATCCACGGTTTCTGGTTAGGGAATGTTTTTATCGTTGCTATGGGAACGACATCTTCGACGCACGTTCTAATGAACTCGCACACCGAATCAGCGTATTCGTCAATATTCCCATCTGACGCAATACGAAACATGTCCCAGTCCACGTGATGGAAGCAGTCTTGGAGTGTAGAGTCAGCTTGGTCTGACCAGCGTTGGACAGACCTCAGCGTGGGAGCCTCTTGTTTGAATTTCTGCCTGTAGGCAGGGATCAGCAAAATGGAGTCGTGGTCAGCTTTTCCGAAAGGGGGCGGGGCAGGGCCTTATATGCGTCGCGGAAGTTAGAGTAACAATGATCCAAGGTTTTACCACCCCTGGTTGCGCAATCGATATGCTGATAAAATTTAGGGAGTCTTGTTTTCAGATTGGCTTTGTTAAAATCCCCAGCTACAATGAATGCAGCCTCCGGATAAATGGTTTCCAGTTTGCAAAGAGTTAAATAAAGTTCGTTCAGAGCCATCGATGTGTCTGCTTGGGGGATATATACGGCTGTGATTATAATCGAAGAGAATTCTCTTGGAAGATAATGCGGTCTACATTTGATTGTGAGGAATTCTAAATCAGGTGAACAGAAGGATTTGAGTTCCTGTATGTTTCCTTCATCACACCATGTCCCGTTAGTCATGAGGCATACGCCCCGCCACTCTTCTTACCAGAGAGATGTTTGTTTCTGTCCGCGCGATGCGTGGAGAAACCCGTTGGCTGCACCGCCCTGGATAGCGTCTTCCCAGTAAGCCATGTTTCCGTAAAGCAAAGAACGTTACAGTCTCTGATGTCCCTCTGGAATGCCACCCTTGCTCGGATTTCATCAACCTTGTTGTCGAGAGACTGGACATTGGCAAGAAGAATACTGGGAAGTGGTGCGCGATGTGCCCTTTTTCGGAGTCTGACCAGAACACCGCCGCGTTTCCCTCTTTTTCGTAGTCGTTTCCTTGGGTCGCTGCAAGCGATCCATTCCGTTGTCCTGTTTGTAAGGCAGAACACAGGATCCGCGTCGCGGAAAACATATTCTTGGTCGTACTGATGGTGAGTTGACGCTGATCTTATATTCAGTAGTTCTTCTCGACTGTATGTAATGAAACCTAAGATGACCTGGGGTACTAATGTAAGAAATAACACGTAAAAAAACAAAAAACTGCATAGTTTCCTAGGAACGCGAAGCGAGGCGGCCATCTCAGTCGGCGCCGGAACCAGCCTGATCACCATATAATGTCCAGGGTATAACCTAGCCTGGTGGAACCAGCCTGATCACCATATAATGTCCAGGGTATAACCTAGCCTGAAGGAACCAGCCTGATCACCATATAATGTCCAGGGTATAACCTAGCCTGATGGAACCAGCCTGATCACCATATAATGTCCAGGGTATAACCTAGCCTGCTGGAACCAGCCTGAGCACCATATAATGTCCAGGGTATAACCTAGCCTGGTGGAACCAGCCTGATCACCATATAATGTCCAGGGTATAACCTAGCCTGGTGGAACCAGCCTGATCACCATATAATGTCCAGGGTATAACCTAGCCTGGTGGAACCAGCCTGATCACCATATAATGTCCAGGGTATAACCTAGCCTGATGGAACCAGCCTGATCACCATATAATGTCCAGGGTATAACCTAGCCTGGTGGAACCAGCCTGATCACCATATAATGTCCAGGGTATAACCTAGCCTGATGGAACCAGCCTGATTACCATATAATGTCCAGGGTATAACCTAGCCTGATGGAACCAGCCTGATCACCATATAATGTCCAGGGTATAACCTAGCCTGGTGTAAACCAGCCTGATCACCATATAATGTCCAGGGTATAACCTAGCCCGGTGGAACCAGCCTGATCACCATATAATGTCCAGGGTATAACCTAGCCTGGTGGAACCAGCCTGATCACCATAGAATGTCCAGGGTATAACCTAGCCTGGTGGAACCAGCCTGATCACCATATAATGTCCAGGGTATAACCTAGCCTGGTGGAACCAGCCTGATCACTGAGTTCACCATATAATGTTCAGGGTATAACCTAGCATGGTAGAACCAGCCTGATCACCATATAATGTCCAGGATATAACCTAGCCTGATGGAACCAGGCCTGATCACCATATAATGTCCAGGGTATAACCTAGCCTGGTGGAACCAGCCTGATCACCATATAATGTCCTGGGTATAACCTAGCATGGTAGAACCAGCCTGATCACCATATAATGTCCAGGGTATAACCTAGCCTGATGGAACCAGCCTGATCACCATATAATGTCCAGGGTATAACCTAGCCTGATGGAACCAGCCTGATCACCATATAATGTCCAGGGTATAACCTAGCCTGGTGGAACCAGGCCTGATCACCATATAATGTCCAGGGTATAACCTAGCCTGATGGAACCAGCCTGATCACCATATAATGTCCTGGGTATAACCTAGCCTAGTGGAACCAGCCTGATCACCATATAATGTCCAGGGTATAACCTAGCCTGATGGAACCAGCCTGATCACCATAGAATGTCCAGGGTATAACCTAGCCTGATGGAACCAGCCTGATCACCATATAATGTCCAGGGTATAACCTAGCCTGGTGTAAACCAGCCTGATCACCATATAATGTCCAGGGTATAACCTAGCCTGGTGGAACCAGCCTGATCACCATATAATGTCCAGGGTATAACCTAGCCTGGTGGAACCAGCCTGATCACCATATAATGTCCAGGGTATAACCTAGCCTGGTGGAACCAGCCTGATCACTGAGTTCACCATATAATGTTCAGGGTATAACCTAGCCTGGTGGGAACCAGCCTGATCACCATATAATGACCAGGGTATAACCTAGCATGGTAGAACCAGCCTGATCACCATATAATGTCCAGGGTATAACCCAGCCTGGTGGAACCAGCCTGATCACCATATAATGTCCTGGGTATAACCTAGCCTGGTGTGAACCAGCCTGATCACCATATAATGTCCAGGGTATAACCTAGCCTGATGGAACCAGCCTGATCACCATATAATGTCCAGGGTATAACCTAGCCTGGTGTAAACCAGCCTGATCACCATATAATGTCCAGGGTATAACCTAGCCTGGTGGAACCAGCCTGATCACCATAGAATGTCCAGGGTATAACCTAGCCTGGTGGAACCAGCCTAATCACCATATAATGTCCAGGGTATAACCTAGCCTGATGGAACCAGCCTGATCACCATATAATGTCCAGGGTATAACCTAGCCTGATGGAACCAGGCCTGATCACCATATAATGTCCAGGGTATAACCTAGCCTGATGGAACCAGGCCTGATCACCATATAATGTCCAGGGTATAACCTAGCCTGGTGGAACCAGCCTGATCACCATATAATGACCAGGGTATAACCTAGCATGGTAGAACCAGCCTGATCACAATATAATGTCCAGGGTATAACCCAGCCTGGTGGAACCAGCCTGATCCCCATATAATGTCCAGGGTATAACCTAGCCTGGTATGAACCAGCCTGATCACCATATAATGTCCTGGGTATAACCTAGCCTGGTGGAACCAGCCTGATCACCATATAATGTCCAGGGTATAACCAGCCTGATCACCATATAATGTCCAGGGTATAACCTAGCCTGATGGAACCAGCCTGATCACCATATAATGTCCAGGGTATAACCAGCCTGATCACCATATAATGTCCTGGGTATAACCTAGCCTGATGGAACCAGCCTGATCACCATATAATGTCCAGGGTATAACCTAGCCTGATGGAACCAGCCTGATCACCATATAATGTCCAGGGTATAACCTAGCCTGATGGAACCAGCCTGATCACCATATAATGTCCAGGGTATAACCCAGCCTGGTGGAACCAGCCTGATCACCATATAATGTCCTGGGTATAACCTAGCCTGATGGAACCAGCCTGATCACCATATAATGTCCAGGGTATAACCTAGCCTGATGGAACCAGCCTGATCACCATATAATGTCCAGGGTATAACCTAGCCTGGTGTAAACCAGCCTGATCACCATATAATGTCCAGGGTATAACCTAGCCTGGTGGAACCAGCCTGATCACCATATAATGTCCAGGGTATAACCTAGCCTGGTGGAACCAGCCTGATCACCATATAATGTCCAGGGTATAACCTAGCCTGGTGGAACCAGCCTGATCACCATATAATGTCCAGGGTATAACCTAGCCTGGTGGAACCAGCCTGATCACTGAGTTCACCATATAATGTTCAGGGTATAACCTAGCCTGGTGGGAACCAGCCTGATCACCATATAATGACCAGGGTATAACCTAGCATGGTAGAACCAGCCTGATCACCATATAATGTCCAGGGTATAACCCAGCCTGGTGGAACCAGCCTGATCACCATATAATGTCCTGGGTATAACCTAGCCTGGTGTGAACCAGCCTGATCACCATATAATGTCCAGGGTATAACCCAGCCTGGTGTGAACCAGCCTGATCACCATATAATGTCCAGGGTATAACCTAGCCTGATGGAACCAGCCTGAGCACCATATAATGTCCAGGGTATAACCTAGCCTGATGGAACCAGCCTGATCACCATATAATGTCCAGGGTATAACCTAGCCTGATGGAACCAGCCTGATCACCATATAATGTCCAGGGTATAACCTAGCCTGATGGAACCAGCCTGATCACCATATAATGTCCAGGGTATAACCTAGCCTGGTGGAACCAGCCTGATCACCATATAATGTCCAGGGTATAACCTAGCCTGGTGGAACCAGCCTGATCACCATAGAATGTCCAGGGTATAACCTAGCCTGGTGGAACCAGCCTAATCACCATATAATGTCCAGGGTATAACCTAGCCTGATGGAACCAGCCTGATCACCATATAATGTCCAGGGTATAACCTAGCCTGATGGAACCAGCCTGATCACCATATAATGTCCAGGGTATAACCTAGCCTGGTGGAACCAGCCTGATCACCATATAATGTCCAGGGTATAACCTAGCCTGGTGGGAACCAGCCTGATCACCATATAATGACCAGGGTATAACCTAGCCTGGTGGAAACCAGCCTGATCACCATATAATGTCCAGGGTATAACCTAGCCTGGTGGAACCAGCCTGATCACCATATAATGTCCAGGGTATAACCTAGCCTGGTGGAAACCAGCCTGATCACCATATAATGTCCAGGGTATAACCCAGCCTGGTGGAACCAGCCTGATCACCATATAATGTCCAGGGTATAACCTAGCCTGGTGGAACCAGCCTGATCACCATATAATGTCCAGGTTATAACCCAGCCTGGTGGAACCAGCCTGATCACCATATAATGTCCTAGGTATAACCTAGCCTGCTGGAACCAGCCTGATCACCATATAATGTCCAGGGTATAACCCAGCCTGGTGGAACCAGCCTGATCACCATATAATGTCCAGGGTATAACCTAGCCTGATGGAACCAGCCTGATCACCATATAATGTCCAGGGTATAACCAGCCTGGTGGAACCAGCCTGATCACCATATAATGTCCAGGGTATAACCTAGCCTGGCGGAACCAGCCTGATCACCATATAATGTCCAGGGTATAACCTAGCCTGATGGAACCAGCCTGATCACCATATAATGTCCAGGGTATAACATAGCCTGGTGGAACCAGCCTGATCACCATATAATGTCCAGGGTATAACCTAGCCTGGTGGAACCAGCCTGATCACCATATAATGTCCAGGATATAACCTAGCCTGGTGGAACCAGCCTGATCACCATATAATGTCCAGGATATAGCCTAGCCTGGTGGAACCAGCCTGATCACCATATAATGTCCAGGGTAGAACCAGCCTGATCCCCATATAATGTCCAGGGTATAACCTAGCCTGGTTGAACCAGCCTGATCACCATATAATGTCCAGGGTAGAACCAGCCTGATCCCCATATAATGTCCAGGGTATAACCCAGCCTGATGGAACCAGCCTGATCACCATATAATGTCCAGGGTATAACCTAGCCTGATGGAACCAGCCTGATCACCATATAATGTCCAGGGTATAACCCAGCCTGGTGGAACCAGCCTGATCACCATATGATGTCCAGGGTATAACCAGCCTGGTGGAACCAGCCTGAACACCATATAATGTCCAGGGTATAACCCAGCCTGATGGAACCAGCCTGATCACCATATAATGTCCAGGGTATAACCTAGCCTGGTGGAACCAGCCTGATCACCATATCATGTCCAGGGTATAACCTAGCCTGGTGTGAACCAGCCTGATCACCATATAATGTCCAGGGTAGAACCTAGCCTGGTGGAACCAGCCTGATCCCCATATAATGTCCAGGGTATAACCTAGCCTGGTGGAACCAGCCTGATCACTATATAATGTCCAGGGTATAACCTAGCCTGGTGGAACCAGCCTGATCACCATATAATGTCCAGGATATAACCCAGCCTGGTGGAACCAGCCTGATCACCATATAATGTCCAGGGTATAACCTAGCCTGGTGGAACCAGCCTGATCACCATATAATGTCCAGGGTATAACCCAGCCTGGTGGAACCAGCCTGATCACCATATAATGTCCAGGGTATAACCTAGCCTGGTGGAACCAGCCTGATCACCATATAATGTCCAGGGTATAACCCAGCCTGGTGGAACCAGCCTGATCACCATATAATGTCCAGGGTATAACCTAGCCTGGTGGAACCAGCCTGATCACCATATAATGTCCAGGGTATAACATAGCCTGGTGGAACCAGCCTGATCACCATATAATGTCCAGGGTATAACCCAGCCTGGTGGAACCAGCCTGATCACCATATAATGTCCAGGGTATAACCTAGCCTGGTGGAACCAGCCTGATCACCATATAATGTCCAGGGTATAACCCAGCCTGGTGGAACCAGCCTGATCACCATATAATGTCCAGGGTATAACCTAGCCTGGTGGAACCAGCCTGATCACCATATAATGTCCAGGGTATAACCCAGCCTGGTGGAACCAGCCTGATCACCATATAATGTCCAGGGTATAACCTAGCCTGGTGGAACCAGCCTGATCACCATATAATGTCCAGGGTATAACCAGCCTGATCACCATATAATGTCCAGGGTATAACCAGCCTGATCACCATATAATGTCCAGGGTATAACCAGCCTGATCACCATATAATGTCCAGGGTATAACCTAGCCTGATGGAACCAGCCTGATCACCATATAATGTCCAGGGTATAACCCAGCCTGGTGGAACCAGCCTGATCACCATATAATGTCCAGGGTATAACCAGCCTGGTGGAACCAGCCTGATCACCATATAATGTCCAGGGTATAACCCAGCCTGCTGGAACCAGCCTGATCACCATATAATGTCCAGGGTATAACCTAGCCTGGTGGAACCAGCCTGATCACTATATAATGTCCAGGGTATAACCCAGCCTGGTGGAACCAGCCTGATCACCATATAATGTCCAGGGTAGAACCTAGCCTGGTGGAACCAGCCTGATCCCCATATAATGTCCAGGGTATAACCTAGCCTGGTGGAACCAGCCTGATCACTATATAATGTCCAGGGTATAACCTAGCCTGGTGGAACCAGCCTGATCACTATATAATGTCCAGGGTATAACCTAGCCTGGTGTAAACCAGCCTGATCACCATATAATGTCCAGGGTATAACCTAGCCTCATGGAACCAGCCTGATCACCATATAATGTCCAGGATATAACCCAGCCTGGTGGAACCAGCCTGATCACCATATAATGTCCAGGGTATAACCTAGCATGGTAGAACCAGCCTGATCACCATATAATGTCCAGGGTATAACCTAGCCTGGTGTGAACCAGCCTGATCACCATATAATGTCCAGGGTATAACCCAGCCTGGTGGAACCAGCCTGATCACCATATAATGTCCAGGGTATAACCCAGCCTGGTGGAACCAGCCTGATCACCATATAATGTCCAGGGTATAACCTAGCCTGGTGGAACCAGCCTGATCACCATATAATGTCCAGGGTATAACCCAGCCTGGTGGAACCAGCCTGATCACCATATAATGTCCAGGGTATAACCAGCCTGATCACCATATAATGTCCAGGGTATAACCCAGCCTGGTGGAACCAGCCTGATCACCATATAATGTCCAGGGTATAACCTAGCCTGGTGGAACCAGCCTGATCACCATATAATGTCCAGGGTATAACATAGCCTGGTGGAACCAGCCTGATCACCATATAATGTCCAGGGTATAACCCAGCCTGGTGGAACCAGCCTGATCACCATATAATGTCCAGGGTATAACCTAGCCTGGTGGGAACCAGCCTGATCACCATATAATGTCCAGGGTATAACCTAGCCTGGTGGAACCAACCTGATCACCATATAATGTCCAGGGTATAACCTAGCCTGATGGAACCAGCCTGATCACCATATAATGTCCAGGGTATAACCTAGCCTGGTGGAACCAGCCTGATCACCATATAATGTCCAGGGTATAACCTAGCATGGTAGAACCAGCCTGATCACCATATAATGTCCAGGGTATAACCTAGCCTGGTGGAACCAGCCTGATCACCATATAATGTCCAGGGTATTACCTATTCTGGTAGAACCAGCCTGATCACCATATAATGTCCAGGGTATAACCTAGCCTCATGGAACCAGCCTGATCACTATATAATGTCCAGGGTATTACCTAGCCTGGTGGTACCAGCATGATCACCATATAATGTCCAGGGTATAACCTAGCCTGGTGGGACCAGCCTGATCACCATATAATGTCCAGGTATAACCTAGCCTCATGGAACCAGCCTGATCACCATATAATGTCCAGGGTATAACCTAGCCTGGTGGAACCAGACTGATCACTATATAATGTCCAGGGTATAACCTAGCCTAGTGGAACCAGCCTGATCACCATATAATGTCCAGGATATAACCTAGCCTGATGGAACCAGCCTGATCACCATATAATGTCCAGGGTATAACCTAGCCTGGTGTAAACCAGCCTAATCACCATATAATGTCC